>NC_133328.1:21907368-22011744 GCF_042186555.1 Aquarana catesbeiana
ATTTACTGGCAAAAAAAAAAAAATGTTTTACTCTCCAAGGTTAAAACCACAACAAGGGCAGAAAATTTAATAGATGGAAAGTTTGAAAAAATGACTGAACATCCGCTTTAAGAATTTCCTTTTATAAAATTGTATAATATGTTTCATCATATATCGTAATGATTTGAATTTCGAAAGACGGCTGTATTCTTATTTTATTTCATTCTATTTGAATTTCGAAATGTAAATTTCAAAAGCAAAAGACAGCTGTATATTTTCTATTTTATTCTGTTTTTATTTCTGAATTTTGGAAGACCGCTATATTCTATTTATTTTTTTTTGTATTCTATTTGTTTTTTATTTTATTCTTCTTCTTTTTTTTTTTTTTTTTTTTTTAATTCTATATTTTATTTTATTTTTATTTTTTTAAAATTCTTTTCTTATATTTACTATGCTATTCCATTATATTCTTCTATTTTCTATTCTGTTTTATTCTGTTCTGTTGTATTATTTTATTTTCCATTCTATTCTTCAGTTTTTTTTTTTCTATCCTATGCTATAAAGCTGTCTTAGATTGTAATCTAATGAACAGGGCTCTCTGATCCCTCCTGTATTGATTTGTATTGTAACTGTACTGTCTGCCCTCGTGTTGTAAAGCTCTGCACAAACTGTTGGCACCAAATAAATCCTGTATAATAATAATAATGAAGCAGCATAAGTAGGAATCGCCATCTTATCTCACTTTTATGCCTTACTGTATTTATTGCGATATGTTTCCTTTTCAAATTCATTTTTGAAGTAATTTTCAAATTCAGTTAATTTGTTTCGTTATAATTTTATTTTGGATTTGTTGAAATCTGTACTATTGTGATTCCTAAATTTAGATACATCTGAATAACGAAAATTATGTCCGAATTTCGATTTGTAAGAAACAAATTGCGCATGTCTACTCCACACACATAGTCTGCTGAAAAAGTGGGGTCTTCTTACCAAAAACGTGTGCTTTGCTTTTGGGTCCATTCACATTATGGGGTGAATTTTCTTATAAAAAAAAAAAAAATATGCAGAGCCATTTGTTTTGAGAAGCTGCAAGTACATTGGTTCTGTGAAAATGGGGGCAAAATCGAATATTAGGCTATTTTCTGCAGGTTGAATGTTATTCATTCAGAATAAAGAGAATTATGAAAATACTACATTATGACCACTAGATGGAACTGATCACAGGATCATGTGATGGATCGCTTTTCAGAACCGTTTGGCAGGAGGCGAGGAGAGGATATGCCTATTGTAGACCAGTAAATGTCAAACCACTGTGTCGGTTCTGATGTGACCCTATTCACTTGAATGGGTTGCGGTTGGCAGCAATACTGCCTGCCAAATGCAAGGGGTGAACATTTTTTGCCACGGCATGTGTACAACCTTGCCCAATTTCCTTTTGCAGTTTAAGGGAGGTGGTAAAAACACATCTCAGCTGCTTGTTTGTAAATAAGTGTCAGTAACATTCGACCTGGAGAGAAAATAGCCTAATAATGTTTGATTTTGCCCCAATTCTCACAGAACAAAAAATACACACACACACACACACACTCTCTCTTGGACTGTTCATTTTGTGCTCTCATTAGACTTTGTATATTAGTGTCACTTGGACAGGACCTTGATTGCTATTGTTCCTCTGGAGATGGAGCAGCGGCAGAGCGCCTGTTTCTCCTCTCTGCTCCCTCCTTCATAGGCATGTTCATGAGCAACTTGAGAATACCTGTTAGACATGTGCAGAACGTAAAAAAAAAAACCTTTGTTTCGTTTATTTACATAAATTCCTTTTGTTACATTCGCTCAATTCATTTTAATTAGTTTTCGGAATTCGTTTAATTTATTCATATTCAAATTTGTTTTAAATTTTCCGTATTCGGTCAAATTGAACTCCATTCGACCGAATTCAGAAAATTCAAATTGAATTCCATTCGAAATTCTGTTTGAGTTTCGAATTTATTTTATTCGAAATTCGAATTTTGGAAGATGGGTTATGTTCTTTCTATTCTATTTTTTTCTATTCTAATTTATTCTATTCGAAATTAGAAGGTGGTTATATTCTTTCTATTATATTTTATTCTGTTGTTCTTCTTTTTTTTTCTTTTTTTATTTATTTATTTTATTTTATTTATTTATTTTTCTTTTCAAATTTTATTTTCTTAAAAATTTGAAATTCGGAAGAAGGTTTTTATTATTTCTATTTTATTCTATTATTATTTTTATATTCTGTTCCTTTTTTACTCTATTCTTTTCTATTTGTATTCAAATTTTATTCTATTCGAATTTCATCTATTTCAAATTTGAATTTTGGAAGATGTTTATATTCTTTCTATTTTATTAAATTGTTTGTTTTTTTTCTATTCGAATTCCAATTTATTCCATTCAAATCTGAAATTATTCTATTCAAATTTCAGAATTTTTATTTTTTTTTCTCTATTCTATTCCTTTTGAATTTTATTCTATTTCAATTTCGTATTTCACAAGGTGGTTATATTCTTTCTATTCTAGTCCTTTATTTTCTATTCGGAAATGTGAATTCTAAAACAATTTGAAAAAGTTTCTTATTTTATTTGAATTCTGTCCGAAAGTTCATTTTTTGTTTTTGTATTCGTTTATATTCGTTACTATTGTAATTTTGGAAATTCTGAAAGTCAGAATTTCAGAATAATGAAAAATTTGAATGAAACAAGCTGCTCATGTCTAATGCTGTCTATGACTGCATCTAATCAGAAAGATAAACTGGCCATAAACAATTTGAATTTCGGCAGGAGCCATGTTGATCAATCAGTCAACTTGGGTGCAACCAGCCTGACGGATTTTACATGAGATTATTGCTACCAGCTGTCATAGCCGCTAGCAACGATATCTGTGTTCTCCTGGCGAAGCAGGCTTCTCCCCACCCCCCAGGGGAGAATATAATGGCTCCGTGGGGGGGATTCCCCTGTCAACACTTTGGTTGCAGATAAGAAATTTGCTACATTTATGGCTGGCCTTAGATCGTGCGTGGATGTCGCCTAAGGTTGGCTGGTTGCTGCAGCTGTTGGGTTCATATATTATCAAAAGTTTTGGGACGCCTGCCTTTACACGCACATAAACTTTAATGGCATCCCAGTCTTAGTCCATAGGGTTCAATATTGAGTTGGCCCCACCCTTTGCAGCTATAACAGCTTCAGCTCTTCTGTGAAGGCCGTCCACAAGGTTTAGAAGTGTGTCTATGAGAATGTGTATAGCTGCAAAGGGTGGAGCCAACTCAATATTGAACCCTACGGACTAAGACTGGGGTGCCATTAAAGTTTATGTGTGTAAAGGCAGGCGTCCCAATACTTTTGGTAATATAGTGCATCTCATCATCGCCTTTGTAAACCCTGCAATCTCAGATCAGCAAGCTGCAATTTTCTGCAGAGGTTTTGCTTTTAACTTCAACTCCCGTTTAGATCTGATTAGTCAGAGCACTTTGCTTTTAATGTCACATTGTTCCAGAATGCATTCCGGGAGCAGAACACAATAGGCTGTAATCAGCCGTACCAACTCGAAGGCGTATCAAGACATATATTTAGTTATATATATATATATATATATATATATATATATATATATATATATATATATATATATATATTGAATGGCATTTGTAATCCTCTGGCCTTTTCCTAGGTTGGGTCTCCGGTGCGTTGCCAGAAATGTTCCAGTCTGGCTGAGCTCCTATAATCTAGTGAGGTGCTCACTCAGGGGACAGATGGAGATACGGCATCCATTTACTAAGCTGTATGAGCTGTGAAAAGCTTTAATTTAATTTATGGAATGAGGATTTTCTCATCAATATATTTTTATTGCAAAAATAATTCACAGCCATAGATTTGTCATTTTCTTTGCACATCAATTATTGAGCTTTAACTCTTGAGGTTTTTTTTTTTTTTTTTTTTTATACCCATTGCTTTGAATGATTTGCTTTTTGTGTTTAAAGCACAAAAAAGTTAAGTACTTCAAATTTTCACATTTTTATTCATTTGTAACATGCCTCTGAACTTGCTAGAAAATGTGACTTCACCGCTTCTCCTTTCACTGTCCAGTCACAAGTTGGACATGGGTCTCAAGGGAAGTGAGTAGAATGATGCCGACCATCGGAATGAGGACTTCTAGGGGCAGAATATTTTACTGCGAGGGAAATCTTTGTATTAAAAGTGCATATTGCTTCAAAAGCTGGTTCGATTTTTAGCTTTTTGTGGGTTATTCTATTTTTTTTAAAGCCCAATTGAGTGTTTAGTTTTCACAAGCAAAATCCATTGAGGATAAAACTCAAGTTGTAGAAAGTCAATACAGTTCAAAAAATGTTGTTGTGAATTGAACCTCCTTTTTTTTTTTTCCCCCTGAGAATAGGTGTAGGTACTCCCCCTGCCAACTCTGACCATCTTCTGTAGTATGCCTGCTATCCCTGTCCATTTCCGGCAGCGCGTCGTCAGTCTGGCGACCTCCTGTGGCGCGTTTCTGGTCCCTGGCGGCCTCCTGTAGCGCGTTTCTGGTCCCTGGCGGCCTCCTGTAGCGCGTTGCCGGTCCCTGGCGGCCTCCTGTAGCACGTTGCCGGTCCCTGGCGGCCTCCTGTAGGGCGTTGCCGGTCCCTGGCGGCCTCCTGTAGGGCGTTGCCGGTCCCTGGCGGCCTCCTGTAGGGCGTTGCCGGTCCCTGGCGGCCTCCTGTAGGGCGTTGCCGGTCCCTGGCGGCCTCCTGTAGGGCGTTGCCGGTCCCTGGCGGCCTCCTGTAGGGCGTTGCCGGTCCCTGGCGGCCTCCTGTAGGGCGTTGCCGGTCCCTGGCGGCCTCCTGTAGGGCGTTGCCGGTCCCTGGCGGCCTCCTGTAGGGCGTTGCCGGTCCCTGGCGGCCTCCTGTGGCGCGTTGCCGGTCCCTGGCGGTCTCCTGTAGCGCGTGACTGGCGGCCTCCTTTAGCGCATCGCCGGTCCCTGGCGGCCTCCTGTAGCGCGTGACTGGCAGCCTTCTGTAGCATGTGACTGGCAGGCCTCCTGTAGCGAATCGCCGGTCCCTGGCGGCCTCCTGTAGCGCCTGACTGGCGGCCTCCTGTAGCGCCTGACTGGCGGCCTCCTGTAGCGCGCGACTGGCGGCTTCCTGCAGCATGTTACCAGTCCCTGGCGGCCTCCTGCAGCGGGTCGCCATATTTTCAGACCCTTTTATTATATTGGGGACTGCTTTTGAGGCCCCCAATATCTAGTAAGTTGTCCATCACTATTCTAAGAAGTGGTCATTTATGAAAGGTAAGGTTTGCCCTTAGAACATCTTTTGAATTGTATTTTCTTATGTTTTTGTTCCTCTGCTTTTGAGAATTCCTTTTCAGCATAATGGGTGCAATTTAATCCCTACCATCGCAGGGTTTCAGAGCTACAACATATTGTGAGTGTTGCTTTCCTTTTAGAACAGAGTAAACCCATGTCAGGGGTCAGCCTCACCTATTTAGAGTAATGTGTTTTTGCAGCTCCACAAATGGAGAAGAGAGTGAGATGATGACCGGTTGCTGACTGGCACCATGGACCTTTCAAATTACCGACCTCTCAGTCGCCCCACGAAAAGGACACCAATTATCACCTCTCAGAGTAATAACGCACTTCTCTCCGGCTGGTTTGTCTTGCAGGAAATAAAGACCTTGTGTGGGTGATGCTCGAGGCCGGAGCCGACACGGACGCCACCAACTCGGTGGGGAGGACAGCGGCACAAATGGCAGCTTTTGTAGGTAAAACCGCCAATCATTTGTTTCTGGGAACGTGGAAAGGTTGGAGGAGTTAAAGTATTTTTCTGGAATTTTTTTTTAAATTTTTTTTATTTGCTATCATTTTTTGAAAGCCTAACTGCAGATGAGCGCCCTCATGTGTTTTCTCCATGAGTCTTCAGTCCAGTTGCCCGACGTCGGCGGTCCTGTTCTTCAGCAGTGGACCAGTCGGTCCTGAATGCTGCAGAGAACAGCAGCATTAAATGTCACCGCTCTGCTCTTTGCAGCGTTCTCCTGTGAGCCCAGGCCAGCCTGATGACCCATCCTGGGCTCACAGGAAACGGGTTGAATGACGCTGGGCACCATTCAACCTGGCAGAGAATCTGTGCTGGATCACAGCGTAGTGACTATGTGGGCAACTGATGGGGCACGTTTTTGATGTGAACATTTTGCTTTTTTATTTTGTGTTATCAAGTTGGAATTTTAACTTGAACCAGTTCAGCTGTCACCCCCCCATACACCTCCCCACAGAGGCGTAGCTTGAAGCTTGTGGGCCCCGATACAAAAGTTGACCTGGGCCCCCTCCCCACCCCCACTACTTCCAACAGGGTGTATCTGGCTTTTATGTTGCCCTTCTGACCTGTGAAATTCTCTGGTTGGGTTGGCAGTGTAGTTGCAGTAGGCAGATACTCCCTGTGCAGATCATGGCTGACCGGCTGTTGCGAAGGAATGTGACTTCAGCCCTGCGGAGGAGGAGCAGTATAGAGGGCTGTAATGGGAAAGGAGCTCAGCAGCCAGGGATAGCATGCAGGGTGGAGAGCGTGGTCAGGGGGCTTTGGGGAGGACAACTTAGATCTGGGAGGGCAAATCCATGTGACACATTCTGGAGCCTGCAGCCCTTCAGGGGCCCCCTGAGGAGGTGTTAAGGGATTTGTTTTAGCATTTTCTGAAGGTTTCTCTGTCGGTGTTGGCAGGTGTTCGGGGAAGGTCACCTCCTGGAGGTATGTGTCTTTTCCCCAGTTCTCAGGGAAGTGGGGTAAGTAGTACTGGAGCTTGGCTGTGGGGCCCTGGGGCAGATCGGAGCTGGATTTTGTGGAGGATATGATAATATGACAGGGAGGCCGCAGGGGCCCCCTGAAGCTAGGGGCGGGGTTGCGTTTGTGACCCCTGCAACCCCTTATGCTACGCCCATGCCTCTCCATGGACCTTTGCGCAATTTTTACATTTCTGCTGTAGACCTGTTTACTTAAAGTGATGCTAAAGTCTCGTTTTTTTTTTTTTTTTCTTACTAAAAATAACCAACATGTTATACCTACCTGCTCTGTGTATTGGTTCTGCACAGAACAGCCCAGTTCCTGCTCTTCTCGGGTCCCTTTTCGGTGCTCCTGGCCCATCTTCCCAGTTGAGTGCCCCTACAGCAAGCAGCTTGCTATGGGAGGGGGCACCTGATCCGAGCCGCAGCTCCTTGTGTCCCGCCCCCTCTCTCTCCTCATTGGCTCACTGACTTTGACAGCTGCGGGAGCCAATGGAGCTTTGATGCTGTCTCAGCCAATGAGGAGGGAGAGTCCCAGACAGCCAAGTCTCTCGTGCAACATCGCTGGATTTGGATGGGGTTCAGGTAACTATGAGGGGGGGGCTGCAGGATACAGAAGGCGTTTTATCGTAATGCATAGAATGAATTGACTGCTTCCAGACTGCCCACCGCACATATAATATGGCCCAGCTGCGCGAAACAACGTACCTGTACATTGTTGGCTTCTTCCGTGTCTAGGGCGTGCACCCCCGGCAACCCGCTCCCGTTGTGATTGGACGCAGTGGTAGCCAATCAGCAGATCCTTCGTAGAGAGGCAAGGTAGCGGTCTGTCAGTGGGGAAGAGTGAGATCTTGTGTTCCTGCTAACATGGATCTCTCTCCCCCCCTCCTTAGTCAAACCATCCCCCACACAGTTAGCAAGCACCCCCTAGGCCAGTGTCCTCAGGGCTCACTAAAAGGGCAGGTTTACAAGATAACTGAAATACATCCCAGGTGATATCATTTGCTGCTCAGTGATTGCAGTATTCTAGTCTGCATCTCCCCCAAGGTAATACATAAAACCCAGCCTGTTAGTGGGCCCCAAGGACAGGAGTTGAGAACCACTGCCCTAGGCACACATTTAACCCTTTTTTCCCCCCTGATGTTAACCCCTTCCCTGCTAGTGTCATTAGTACTGTGACAGTGCATTTTTTTTTTTTAGCACTGATCCCCAAATAGTGTCAGATTTCTCCGCCGCAATGTCGCAGTCCCACTAACATTTGCTGATCACCACCATTACTAGTAAAAATATAAAAAAATAAAAAGTCCATAAATCTATGTCGTAGTTTGTAGACCCTATAACTTTTGCGCAAACCCATCAATATACGCTTATTGGGAATTTTTACTAAAAATATGTAGCAGAATACATATTAGACGAAATTGATGACATTTTAATTTTTTTTTTTTTTTTTACTTGTTTTTTTTTTTTGGATATGTTTTATAGCAGAAAGTAAAAAATATTTTTTTTTTTTTTTTTTTTTCAAAATTGATGTTATTTTTTCGTTTATAGCACAAAAAGAAAACCGTAAAGGTGATCAAATACCGCCAAAAGAAAGCTCAATTTATGGGGAAAGGACATAAATTTTGTTTGTGTACAGCGTCACGACCGCGCAATTGTCAGTTAAAGTAAGGCAGTGCAGTATCGCAAAAAAATGGCTTGGTCATTAGGTAAGGTAAGGTCCGATTAGGGTAAACTAAAGGTTAAAAAGTTGTTAAATAGGAACAAATAATATAAAAAAATTTATCAGTTTGCTTTAACTGGTGCCCTATGAGATTAAAATGTATCCCTTTGATCTCCAGATGAGTGAAATATTGTAATTACAAAAGTAACAATGTTTCTTTTGTGGGCCCTTTCACACTGATCATTTTTTTCTTCCATTTTTGCCTTACTAAAAGCGGGAAAAAAAAATGTATGACCAATAAATCCTATAGAACTCTTCACACCAGTCTGTTACATTTTTAAAAGTCCTGCATGCTGTATTTTTGGTGCATGTTTGGGGCGTTAAAAAAAATGCACCAAAATCGCACCTCCCCATCGAAATGAATAGGAACATAAAATGCACCCACGGTTGCATTTTTGGTGCATTTGAGTCACATGTCCTTTTTTCACAGGTACATTGGATGGGGTGTGGAAGCATTAAAATAAAGGTATTTTTTTACCTGACACAAAAAAATAATACAAATAAAGAGGAAGAACATTAAGTATTATCGGTTAGAAAAAATAGAAATAGAGAAAAAATAAAATCATCAGGAAATGCTACATTTAGTGAAAAGGGGAAGAAGGTGTTAAATGGGGCTGATTAGGGTGAACAAGGCATTAAATAGCAAATATGATAAAAAAATATATATTTTTACTTCTCATGATTCTTAAACCGATATCACATGCAGATCAAAGCTCATCCCTTTGATCTTCAAACGAACGAGACATTGTAGATACAAAAGTATTGGTGGCGGTTCACATATATGCGATGCGGGGACCAGCGCGGATTCCCACATCGCATGTCACCTGCCGGCAGTTCACACTGCCCTATGCCAAACGCTGCGGGTGTCAATACAAAGGTAAAGTGATTGTAAAGTCTTGTTTAAAAATAAAAATAAAAAAGTAACAAACATATTAAATTTACCTGCTCTGTTTCATGGTTTTTGCACAGAGCAGTCCAGATCCTCCTCTTCTCGGGTCCCTCTTTGCTGCTGTGTGGCCCCTCCCTCCTGTCGAGTGCCCCCACACCAAGCAGCTTGCTATGGGGGCACCTGAGCCAAGCTGCAGCTCCGTGTGTCCCTTCTCTCTCCTGATTGGCTAACTGACTTTGACAACTGCCAGAGCCAACAGCACTGCTGCTGTGATAGAGATGGAGCTCAGGTAAGTATTAGGGGGGCTGCTACACACAAAAGGTTTTTTATCTTAATGCATAGAATGCATTAAGATAAAGAACCTTCTGCCTTTACAGCTCTTTTAATGACACCCCCAGATCGGTTCGCAGATCGCAGTGATCAAAATGATGCAGGAATTGGATCGCATGGGTGGAAACAATTCGATCCGATTCTTTTGCAGAACTAAAAAAGGGTCCTGCACCATTTTGGTGCGGATGCCATGCGAATTCAGCCATACAGGCTGGGTTCACACTGGTGCGGTGTAAGATATTGCATGTAATTTACACCGCAGCACATTGCTGTGCAGATCGTGAGTGATGTCTGTGCGATCCGAATTCAGCCATAGAGATTGTATGGCTGATATTGCATCGCATTCACACCAAAATGGTGCAGGACCCTTTTTTTTTTTTTTTTTTTTTTTTTGATCCGCACTGGAATCTGATCCGCCACCGCCAGCAGGTGACATGCGATGTGGGAACCAGCACTGGACTATATGTGAACCGTCGCACAATCTGTATGGCTGAATTTGGATCGCACAGACATCGCATGCAATCTGCATAGCAGTGCGAATCGCAGGCGATGTCTTCCATCACACCAGTGTAAACGCAGACTTAATGTTACTTTGTATCCTTCTGTCTCCCATCTGTACGTTGTTTAAAAACACTGTGGCACACGGTGAGTTTTTTTATCTTTTAGGCTTCAATCAGACCTAGGTGATTTTAATCGTGGTGATGGCACCCTGCTTTTTGAGCATCAAGCTTCACACGTTGCGATCTTGCCGTGATTGCAGCACGTATTTATCGTGCGGCAAAATCGCACTGCGATTGGGGTACCATTAAGAAGTAATAGCATGGCAAATGCATCCTGCGATTTGTAATGGCGGGCAGGATCGTGGCTATCCCGCCGAGATTCAAGTCACCTGGGTGCGAATGGAGCTGTTGCATTCACACAACAACTTCTCGCTGTCATTTGGACAGTCGGGAATGGCCGGCCAATGGGAGGAGGAAACCACAATGGGGCTGAAGGATAGGATGTACTACATATGTGCAAAATACATTTTTGAAATACATAGGGTGTGTGTAGCACTCCGGTGTCCACGACTGGCTTTTCTCTTTTAGGATTGGATGGAGTGTGGAAAGGCTAGATCCCCTGTCAGGGTTTGCTGTGTGTCCCCATTGTGGAGATTCACCCTATTTGTCCTGGTGACCATTGGCACAGAAAGTGATGCGAAATTCTAAATTGTCACATGCAGTAAAGGTAAAATTTCCAACAGGGACATCTGTCCTAATGACAACCATCGAAGAGGTGAATCCACCTTGCTTTTCTCTCCCTTCCTGTTGTGTTTCCAAGAAAGAAGAGAAATGTCCTCAACGGAACAACAACCTTCTTCCTCCTGCTGGAAGAAGGGGGTTATATCCCCCTATACACACAGTATCTCACAAAAATGAGTACACCCCTCACATTTTTGTAAATATTTTATTATACCTTTTCATGTGACAACACTGAAGAAATGACACTTTGCTAAAATGTAAAGTAGTGAGTGTACAGCTTGTATAACAGTGTAAATTTGCTGTCCCCTCAAAATAACTCAACAAATGGCCATTAATGTCTAAACCACTGGCAACAAAAGTCAGTACACCCCTAAGTGAAAATGTCCAAATTGGGCCCAAAGTGTCAATATTTTGTGTGGCCACCATTATTTTCCAGCACTGCCTTAACCCTCTTGGGCATGGAGATCACCAGAGCTTCACAGGTTGCCACTGGAGTCCTCTTCCACTCCTCCATGATGACATCACAGAGCTGGTGGATGTTAGAGACCTTGCGCTCCTCCACCTTCCATTTGAGGGTGCTCCACAGATGATCAATAGGGTTTAGGTCTGGAGACATGCTTGGCCAGTCCATCACCTTTACCCTCAGCTTCTTTAGCAAGGCAGTGGTCATCTTGGAGGTGTGTTTGGGGTCATTATCATGTTGGAATACTGCCCTACGGCCCAGTCTCCGAAGGGAGGGGATCATGCTTTGCTTCAGTATGTCACAGTACTCTATATAGACTTCTAGTTATCACCAGCAGGAGGAAGGAGGTCCTGATTCCTCTATATAGATCTTAATATCACTAGAGGGGTCACCAAACAGGAGGAAGAAGGTCCTGATTCCATTATATAGATCTTAATATCACTAGAGGGGTCATCAAACAGGAGGAAGAAGGTCCTGATTCCTCTATATAGATATTTATATCACTAGAGGGGTCACCAGCAGGAGGAACATCTTAACAGCACTAAGCAGAATACCCCTCGAGTGGTATGAGCTGTACCCCAGTAATTTGTTTGCTCCTTTTTTTTGTCCTGCAACTTGTCCATTGTACAGTTTTGTCTGTGCTTTATCATCATCCAGGTCAGCACGACTGCGTCACGGTCATTAATAATTTCTTCCCACGTGAGAAGCTAGATTATTACACCAAGCCTCAAGGACTCAGCAAAGAACCAAAGTTACCGGTGAAACTAGCGGGGCCTTTACACAAGATTATTACGACGACAAACCTCCATCCTGTGAAGGTAGTCCTTGTTCGGTTTCTCTTCATTTATATTGTTTTGTTTAATCTGCTTTTATATCATCCCGACACTTCTGCATCAAATCTATACCGGTCCCTGTCCCTACGGAACCTTACAAAGGGGGGCTTTAAATGATTGAGCGCTTTAAAATTAAGAGTTAAAGTGACTGCAAAGGGTCCCCTTGTAAAACAACCCATTCACTTTAAAGTGGAAGTAAATGCAAACATTTTTGTATAACTATAAAAAAAAAAAAAAAAAAAAAAACACAAATCCCTTTTTTATAAGTGATCACATTCCCTCTGTTCTCAGCTGTATAAGTGCTGGGGGGAGGGGAAGCAGCACCACACTGAGCTCCCTAGTGCTCATTGGTGGAGAGCGGGCTAAGTTCCCAGTACAGCTGCCATTCTCCAAAACTATACATTAATCCGCAAAAACAACATTTCTTCCCTTGCAGATCATTTTCCTGATTCAGGAGAACCCGCTGCTGTTGGACCAGGAAGCTCTGAAGAAATGCAGCAGAGTATTGGATCTGATCTGTGAGAAGTGTATGAAGCAGAGGGACATGAATGAGGTCCTGGCCATGAAGATGCATTACATCAGCTGCATCCTCCAGAAATGCACCACTTTCGTGCAGGAGGGGGAAGATAAGCTGGACACACTTGTTAAAAGGTAAGAACCTTCCTATAAAGAAACTGCGTTCTTCTAATTCTTATATACCCAAGAAGTGCAGGAGGTGTGGGCAGTCAGATGGTGCACTTAATTTCTTCATCTTTTGGCAGTGCCCACTGATACAGAGGATAAGACCCTTAAATAAGGGAGCTTATATAGCTCCCAGTATAATAGGACTTTATAGGCGAACCATGCAATTAAATTAAGTAAAAAATCTTTTATTTATTTAGAAAAGCATAAAAACAGAATACATTGAACATAAATCTCAACAAAAGTGCTTATGCAGTAGATTTTGCTTTCATATAATTATTGTATACTTCCATTTATAGACAAAATGTTTTCTCTAGAAGCCTGACATGTTTCAGGACGATGTCCCTTCTTCAGAGGCGTATTGCAGAGAGAAAAATCATATATGTAGAAGTTACATTCTGAAACAACAAATGAAAACAATTTGCATAATGTAACATTATGAACATAAGAAAGTTTCGCAGCCCAGCACCCCACAGTGTCCACCATACATACCAGTAAAGGGTTTTCAAGAATGAAAAGTACATACTTTCTTATGTTCATAATGTTACATTATGCAAATTGTTTTCATTGTTTTGTTGAGATTTATGTTCAATGTATTCTGTTTTTATGCTTTTCTAAATAAATAAAAGATTTTTTACTTAATTTAATTGCATGGTTCGCCTATAAAGTCCCATTATACTGGGGGGTATATAAGTTCCCTTATTTAAGGGTCTTATCCTATGTACTCATTTGGGATGTTGGCAACTTTTTGAAGGCAATATAGTTGACCTTCGGTGGTTCACTTCACTATACACTAACTGCCCACTGATACAGGGTTATTAGAAAAAGGTGGCCGACTTGTTGCAACATTTGCTTAATGTGATTGTAAAGTCTTGTTTTTTTTTTTTTTCTATAAAAATAACAAACATGTTATACTTACCTGCTCTGTTGCAGTGGATGTGCACAGAGCAGCCCCGATCCTCCTCTTCTGAGGTACCTCTTCTGCTCTCCTGGCCCCTCCCTCCTGTTCAGTGCCCCCACAGCAAGCAGCTTGCTATGGGGGCACCCGAGCCGAATCACAGCTCACTGTGTCCATTCAGACACTGAGCCCCAACCTGGCCCCGCCCCTTCTCTTTATTTGTTTGCTAGCTTACTTTGACAGCAGCGGGAGCCAGTGGCGCAGCTGCTGTGTCTCAGCCAATCAGGAAGGAGAATCTCAGACAGCTGAGACACTCATGGACATCGCTGGACAGAAAGGGACCTCAGGTAAGTATTAGGGGGGTTGCTGCACACAGAAGGCTTTTAATCTTAATGCATATAAAGCATTAGGATCAAACACCTTCTGCCTTTGCAACACCTTTAAGGCAGCTAGGCGTCAGACCCCCATTCGATGGAGAAATGATACAATCCCAGGTGGGTCTGATTAACAATATAGTGGAGGATAGAAGGCTGATTAATTTGACAGCTCGTATTAGACTGTTGCCATTAAATAATATTGTACACTTTTTTCATTTATAGTTTATTTCCCTCTCCAGCAAAGCACATGGTACAGTCAACAGATGGTAGGTAGTCTTCATACAATAAGGAATACATAACAGGATATATATCAGAGTATAATGTAGGGTTGCCACCTGTCCAGGATTCACCTAGACCAGGGGTCTTCAAACTGCGGCCCTCCAGGTGTTCAGGAACTACAATTACCATCATGCCTAGTCATGTCTGTGAATGTCAGAGTTTTACAATGCCTCATGGGATGTGTAGTTCTGCAACAGCTGGAGGGCCGTAGTTTGAGGATCCCTGACCTAGACAGTTCAGGTTTTAAATCATGTGTCTGGTTTTTATTCTGCCTGAAAACTGCACGTATTATTTAGACTGGACCGTGGCTCGTAGCTTGAGAGGGAATTAGGCGTTATTCTCTCTCCAGCCTGCAGGGGGCGATAGAGAGAGGGTAAGGGGGTGGGGGGGGGGAGACAGTTCGCTGCGCAAACCAAAAATACAGGGTAAAGCTCTATCATGCAAAGAAGAAGCCTATCTGAACATGATACAGAAACACTGCCATCTTCCCTGAGACAAAGCTTATTTAAAATGCTTTGTTGCTAAGTGGAAGACCGTTCTGTGGTAGACGAATCAAAATCCAACATTCTTTGTTGGCAACAATGGGCACCGCATCCTCCAAGCTCAAGAGGAGATGGACCTTCTGGCTTATTTTTTATGTGCTCAGTTCAAAAGCCGGTGTTCTGCCATATAGTGTCCTCGTATCAGATAGTGTCCGCCTCGTACTGCGCAGGCGCAGCGCCTGCGCAGTACGGAGGAGCAGGAGATGCCGAAAATGCCCGAAGTTGATCAGCTGACCATCAGCTGTACACGGCGCTCGGGCACTTGTTAGCGATGGCAGTGTAAGAGGGCCCCTCGCGGGCTCGCTTCGCTCGCCGCGCTTCGGGCACGGCCTCGCTGCGCTCGGCAAATATTTATTCTAACTCTATGTCCACTTGGATAGTAGGGAATGATCCTGGACATAGGGTAAGAATAAATGCGCAGGCGCCGTGTACAGCTGACGATCAGCTGTTGAACTTCGGAGACTTTCGGCGTCTCTTTTGTCCTCCGTACTGCGCCTGCGCAGTACAGGGAGGACACTATATGATAGGGGACTGAATTAGATAAGACACCGGCATCTCTAAAGTTATGGGGTGGGTGTTGGCATTAGTGTGTAAAGAATGGGCAGCTTGCACATCTGGAAAGGCACCATCAATGCTGAAGGATATATCCAGGTTTTAGAGCGGCATATGATCCCATCCAGATAACATCTTTTTCAGGAAGGTCTTGCATGTTTTAGCAGGACAATGCTAAACCGCACACTGCATCTATGACCACAGCATGAGCTTCACAGTAGAAGAGTCAGGGGGCTTAACTGGCCTGCCTGCAGTCCAGACCTTTCACCAAATGAAAATATTTGGGCATATCACAAAGATCTGTCGCTTACAGCGCTATGGGGTGTTCTAAACTGAAGGGCAACAGGGACATCGGTATCCCAAGACTGGGTGGATGCTGCCTTCCTCAGACGGGGTGATCTGATGGAAACTACAAAAGAAAAAAATGGAAGGCGCACACATCTAGTGCATTACCAATGACAATTTAATAAATGATAAAATCCATAAATGATAAAATCCTTAATGAGCCATAAAAAACACAGTGTATGGACATGTGCAGGACCATATCAGGGGGTATCACTGTGTGATTTTTATGACTCATTAAGAGTTGTGTTTTGTGAGTTTCCACTTTTTATGGATTTTATCCTTTTATTAAATTGTCATTGGTAATGCACTAGGTGTGTGCGCCTTCCATTTTTTTCTTTTTTCTTTTTTTTTTTGTAGAATCCTATTTCAGGAAAGTATGGGACAACTTTCCTCTCCCAAAACTCTAGCAGCTGGTCTCCTCAGTTCCTAGACATTTAGACCCCTTTCACACCAAGGCGTTTTAGCGCTAAAAATAACGCTATTAAAACGCTCATAAAACGCTCCCCATGCATCTCAATGGACCCTTTCACACTAAGGCGTTGCGCTGGCGGGGCGTTGAGAAAACTCCTGCAAGCAGCATCTTTGAAGCAGCTTTTGGCTGTTGAAAAAAGCGATTCGAAAATGCCCCGATCCATTGAAATGAATTGAAAACGCTGTAAAAATGCCTGAATAACGACCAATAATCCGCCCTGAGCTGTAGAAAAGTCACATGATCTCACAAAAAGATAAACATGCAAGCAGAAATGAGAGCATTTACAACAACAGGACTGAAATTGTGGGAAGGTCAGAATGATTAAACAGACCATCAAAGTGCCAAAAAAACTAAATTAAGGTGCCAAAAAAAGAATTAATCCCAGAAAAATGAAGATTTGAAGTAAAAGACACTGCTTGTTACTTTACAAGACACTGCTTGTTCTGGTTCTGGTTTTGGGACTAGTGGGAGTGGGATTAGGGTTAGGGTTCTGGTTTTGGGACTAGTGGAAGTGGGATTAGGGTTAGGGATTTGGGACTAGTGAGAGCAGGAATTAGGGTTAGGGATTTGGGACTAGTGGGAGCGGGATTAGGGTTGGGATTAGAGATTTGGGACTAGTGGGAGCAGGATTAGGGTTCAGGTTTTGGGACTAGTGGGAACAGGATTAGGGATTTGGGACTAGTGGGAGCCGGATTAGGGTTAGGGTTCTGGTTTTGGGACTAGTGGAAGTGGGATTAGGGTTAGGGATTTGGGACTAGTGGGAGCAGGATTAGGGTTAGGGATTTGGGACTAGTGGGAGCGGGATTAGGGTTCTGGTTTGGGACTAGTGGGATTAGGGGTTAGGGATTTGGGACTAGTGGGAGAGGGATTAGGGTTAGGGATTTGGGACTAGTGGGAGCGGGATTAGGGTTAAAGATTTGGGACTAGTGGGAGCGGGATTAGGGTTAAAGATTTGGGACTAGTGGGAGCGGGATTAGGGTTAGGGATTTGGGACTAGTGGGAGCGGGATTAGGGTTAGGGATTTGGGACTAGTGGGAGCGGGATTAGGGTTCTGGTTTTGGGACTAGTGGAAGTGGGATTAGGGTTAGGGATTTGGGACTAGTGGGAGAGGGACTAGGGTTGGGATTAGGGTTAGGGATTTGGGACTAGTGAGAGCAGGATTAGGGTTAGGGATTTGGGACTAGTGGGAGCGGGGTTAGGGTTGGGATTAGGGTTAGGGATTTGGGACTAGTGGGAGCGGGATTAGGGTTCTGGTTTTGGGACTAGTGGAAGTGGGATTAGGGTTAGGGATTTGGGACTAGTGGGAGAGGGACTAGGGTTGGGATTAGGGTTAGGGATTTGGGACTAGTGTGAGAGGTATTAGGGTTAGAGATTTGGGACTAGTGGGAGCGGGGTTAGGGTTAGGGATTTGGGACTAGTGGGAGCGGGGTTAGGGATGTGGGAGTGGGATTAGGATAGGATACTTACGTTGCAATGCTCATCCGAGTATAATTTTTGAACTTGTCTGGGTGCACTCTCAAGTCCTCGTATAGCAATGCAAATTGTCCAATTGAGGTGTGCGCTTGGAGGATGGGATGAACCCAATAGCGACGGTGCTGCCTCTGTTGGTGGATATGCTCCCAATAGAGTAACACAAATAACAAAAACAGCTCTATGAACTCCATCTTCTTTATTTACCCTCTTTCACCTCGACGAGATACCAGGAAGTACACAGGAAGTGATGTAGGGAGGTGGGGGTTGTTCTTTGATGCCCATGCATCGTTGCGTTCATTTTACCGCTAACGCCCCTAAAACGCTGTAAAAACGCGGTAATAAAACTAATGCCCCGTACACACGGTTGTATTTTCCGACGGAAAATGTGTGATAGGACCTTGTTGTCGGAAATTCCGACCGTGTGTGGGCTCCATCACACATTTTTCCATCGGATTTTCCGACACACAAAGTTTGAGAGCAGGATGTAAAATTTTCCGACAACAAAATCCGTTGTCGGAATTTCCGATCGTGTGTACACAAATCTGACGGACAAAGTGCCACGTATGCTCAGAATAAATAAAGAGATGAAAGATATTGGCTACTGCCCCGTTTATAGTCCTGACGTACGTGTTTTACGTCACCGCGTTCAGAATGATCGGATTTTCCGACAACTTTGTGCGACCGTGTGTATGCAAGACAAGTTTGAGCCAACACCCGTTGGAAAAAATCCTAGGATTTTGTTGTCGGAATGTCCGAACAAAGTCCGACCGTGTGTACGGGGCAGAAGGCGTTTTAGGGCGTTTTTGGTGTGAAAGGGGTCTTACAGAATGTTGTTTAAAGAAGAGGGGATGGTGCACCGTGCTAAACATGGCCCTGTCCCAACTTTTTGGAGACTTGTTGCTGCCATCATTTTCAAAACGACCTTATTTTTTAAAGTGGTTGTAAAGGCTCAAGGTTTTTTACCTTCATGCATGAAGGTAAAAAAACCTTCTCTGTGCAACAGCCCCCCCAATACTTACCTGAGCCCCGTCTTGATCCAGTGATGTGCACGAGTGCCTCAGCTCTCCGGGGACTCTGCTGCCTCATTGGCTGAGACATCAGCGGGAGCCAATCAGGGGAGAGAGAGGACAGGGCTGAGCCACGGCTCTGTGCATGAGTGGGCACGCAGAGCCGCAGCTTGGAAGCAAGCCTGCTCGGGTGCCCCCATTACAAGCTGTTTGCTCTGGGGGGGGGGGGGGGTTAAGTAATGGCCAGGAACCCCAGCAAGGGCCCAGAGAAGAGGAGGATCGGGGCTGCTCTGTGCAAAACCAACTGCACAGAGCATCTTGGAATGACATTTTTGTGACTTTAATATCCAGGGCTTTTTTTCAGCGGGAACGCGGGGGAACGCAGTCCCGGCACCTCCTGGACTGACTGTATGTAATGACAAGGGGTACTGGGGGGTGCTGCAGGGTATTGATGCTCACTTCTTGGGGATCTATTCTAGCTGGAGGGGATCTATTTTTGCAGGGGGGTCCATTGTTGCTGAGGAGGTCTGTTGTTGCTGGTGAGGGACCTATTGTTGCTAGGGGTGGGTCTTATGTTGCTGGGGGGGGGGGGGGGTCAGTTGTTACTGAAGGAGATTTACTGCTGGGGGAGGGGTCTATTGTTGACGACTGCTAGAGAGTCTATTAATGCTGGCTGTGCGGAGATCTGTTGATGCTGCCGGGGGTCTATTGTTGCTCGGGGGAGGGGGGGATTTTGTTGTGGGTGATACATTGTTGTCAGGGGGATCTATTGTTGCTGACTGAAGGGGATCTATTTTACTGTTTTTCTTAATATCATTACCAAATTCCATACAAATTACTTAGCACCACAAAATGATACTTGGTTCTGTAGTGTCTAAAAGGGGTGGTACTGGGAGGTGGGTAGGGGGTGGAACCAAGGGACGGTGCTCGGAGGTGGGTAGGGGGTGGAACCAAGGGACGGTGCTCGGAGGTGGGTAGGGGGTGGAACCAAGGGACGGTGCTCGGAGGTGGGTAGGGGGTGGAACCAAGGGACACTGCTCGGAGGTGGGTAGGGGGTGGAGACAAGGGACGGTGCTCGGAGGTGGGTAGGGGGTGGAGACAAGGGACGGTGCTCGGAGGTGGGTAGGGGGTGGAACCAAGGGACGGTGCTCGGAGGTGGGTGGGGGTGGAACCAAGGGACGGTGCTCGGAGGTGGGTATAGGCGGGGAAAAGGGGAGATCCTGCACCTATTGTCTGAGAAAAAAGACCCTGTTAAAATCACTTTAAATAAAATGGTCCATTTTCCCAGTTTAAACGGTTGATATGTTTTGTGTTGTGAATGAAATAAGGGTTTATGAGAGATGCAAATCATTGTATTCTGTTCTTATGGAGATTTTACACTGCAAGTAGTTAATGACTTCCTTCTATTTTTACATTTATGGCTTTATTATTAAAGAGGAAGTAAACTTCCCTGGATTGTTTGTACCTTTAGGTACTGTAAATATCTTCTAAACTTGCACCATTTAGGAGATCTTTACTGTATACTGCACTGTCATTGGCGCATGCGCTCCGAAGGAACCCGTGCCATTTTTTCAGAGCCCTGTGCTGTGCCCGGCGGCTCCGGCCAGTCACAGAGCCGGAGGCGGCAGAAGGCAGATGGGCGAAGATGGAGGCGTCCTCCAGCGGTGACAACAAGGGCTTCGTTTGCAGGTGTCACATAATTTGCTAGTATGTGATGCATACTAGCACATTATGCCTTTACTTGGCAGGTCTGCAAAAAATAAAATAAAAGAGAGGCAGAGTCTACTTCTCCTTTAATAAAAGTAAAGTTTTAGGTCATGGAGGGTGTTGTATTTGAAATTTCATGTCACCACACTGTGGAAGTAGAGTCATTGCGGTTACATTTTTCTACAAATTGTGATATTGCACTTTTGTATTCATTTTTAATGCACATAATTACTTTTCAGCTTATTGAAAGGAAGGGACGGTGACTGCTTCCCTGTTTTCCAAGAAAAGTTTATCCGAGAAAGTATCCGGAAGTTTCCGTTTTGTGAGGCCACTCTCCTGCAGCAGCTGGTCCGAAGTATTGCGCCTGTGGAAATAGTAAGTCCTCGTTATCGCAGGAGATGCACCAGTTTACCCAAAATGTATTACCCATGTCTGACCCTTGTATGAAAACTTCTAGACTTGCACTCAAATACAATTTAAGTTGAACCCATAAAAAGGAGCGGTGGTGGCCGCCATTACTGACCTCTTTCTAAAATGACAACTTATCAAGCTGACTCTCAGCTTCAGCACTTTCATGGTCGCTGACCTAGGGCAAGGGTCTTCAAACTTTCTAAGCAGTTTATTGTGCTTCAGACTGTAGGGGGGGGGGCTGGACTGTGGCCATTTTGAGTAGAAAATGTCCTTGCACCTTCGTTGGTGGCAGTGGAAGGATTAGTTTCCCATTGTTGGTGGCAGTGGAAGGAATAGTGCCCCTTTGGTGGCAGTGGAAGGAATAGTGCCCCTTTGTTGGTGGCAGTGGAAGGAATAGTGCCCCTTTGTTGGTGGCAGTGGAAGGAATAGTGCCCCATTGTTGGTGGCAGTGGACGGAATAGTGCCCCATTGTTGGTGGCAGTGGACGGAATAGTGCCCCTTTGTTGGTGGCAGTGGAAGGAATAGTGCCCCTTTGTTGGTGGCAGTGGAAGGAATAGTGCCCCTTTGTTGGTGGCAGTGGAAGGAATAGTGCCCCTTTGTTGGTGGCAGTGGAAGGAATAGTGCCCCTTTGTTGGTGGCAGTGGAAGGAATAGTGCCCCATTGTTGGTGGCAGTGGACGGAATAGTGCCCCATTGTTGGTGGCAGTGGACGGAATAGTGCCCCTTTGTTGGTGGCAGTGGAAGGAATAGTGCCCCTTTGTTGGTGGCAGTGGAAGGAATAGTGCCCCAAGGAGCAGACAGAGGCAAGCAAAGGGCCACATTTGGTCCCCGGGCCACAGTTTGGAGACCATTGGATACCATTGACCTATGACAACAGTTGAGAAAAGTCCCAACTTCTTATCTGCATACTTGTTCTGGGTCAGTAGTTCAACAGAGTAAAGCAAGATGGTCAACATGATAGCCAAGCAACTAGCATATTCAGCAGGAGGTCAGTAATGACAGCCTCTTATCATAAATGGCAGCCTTCATGTCCCCAGTCTGCACATGCAAGCCTGACGTTTCATTACCAAAACAGGCCTCCAGCCTGAAGATCGTAGTGTGCCTCTCTTTAACCCGTTCCGGACCGCTCCCGAAACAGGTTTACTGCTACAGGGCGGCCCTCCTGTGCAGGATCACGTGTATATTTGGGATTCTGCACTTCCACCTGCAGGGGGGGTGGGGGCTGTGAGCCGTTTCTACTTTTATTAATCACAGCAGAAGCCGATCTTCAGGTGCCAGGCACTGGATGTCTGCTGGCAGCCACTGATCGTCGGTAAAACACACAGAACGGAGCTCTGCCTATGTAAACAAGGCAGATCTCCATTCTGACTGGGGAAGCGATAGATTTTGTGTCCTTGCAAAGCAGGGAATAAAATCCACCACTTTCCTTAGTAAAGGCAGTACACACCTGTCATAAAAAACACTGGCTAGGCACACGGTAAACCCTTTGATCGCCCTATATGTTTAACCCCTTCCCAGCCAGTGACTGTGCATATATTTAGCACTGACCACTGTATTGGGGTCACTGATTCCTGCAAAGTGTCAGTGTCTGCTGCAATATCGCAGTGCCGCTATAAGTCGCTGATCACCGCCATCACTAATATTAAAGAAAAAAAAAAAATTCCATAAATATATACCATAGTTTGCAGACTAAACCAATCAATATACGCTTATTGGGATTTTCTTACTAAAAATATGTAGCAGAGTACATATTGGCCTAAATCGATTTTTTTTTTTAATTGAATATGTTTTATAGCAGAAAGTAAAAAAAAAAATCATATATATACCAAAATCACCAAAAGAAAGCTCTATTTGTGGGAAAAAAATTACCGGTACATACATTTTATTTGGGTACAGTGTCACACGGCCACACAATTGTCAGCTAAAGTAATGCAGTGCTGTATTTAAAAAAATGGCCTGGTCATGAAGGGGTGTAAATCTTCCAGAGGTCAAGTTGGATAATACAATAATTGTTATACTTTTTTTGTTTTGGATAGATTGAAGATGAATTGGAACATCTGTCAGTTTTTATCAATGTCTGCGCCCCCATTAGGGAGATTCACTCTCTCTATTTGCCCCTTTTTACCATTATCACCAAGAATGAAAGTGAAAAAAAAATTCCACATATTGGGTTGTCACCAGAACAGGAATAGAGGAGAAATCTTCCAATGGGGACACTAGTTCTGGTGACAACCAGGGATTACATCACTTTGGGATTTCCTCTCTCTTCCGGTTGTGGCTATGGGACATGAAGTGAAAGGGAAGTCTCTCCAATGGGACACTGGTGGTGAAAAAAAATTGTGACAGAGGTTATAACCCTCCCTTACTCTATCCAAAATGAAGAGAAAAAAAACATTTGCTTTTAGTTCTACCTTAAAGTGATTGTAAACGATCACCTTGTAAAACAACCAGTTCCGTTTTTAAAATAGCAATGAGAGGCAAAACCTTTTTATATAGATATAAAAATAAAGCATAAAGCCTTTTTTATAAGTGATCACACTTCCTCTGTTCTCAGCTGCATAAGAGCTAGGGGGGAAGAGAAGCAGCAGTACACTGAGCTTCCCAGTGAATGGCTGTGCAGAGGGGGCGTTTCAGCACAGGTCTGGTCATTGGAGGAGAGCAGGCTGAGTTCCCAGCACAGCTAGAGAACTCACCACGTTGTGCTCTCCTGCTTTAGTGTGGTTAGTTTTTAATAGGAAAGCAGAGGGACTGGCAGGTACACCAGGGATTTCGCACAAAGAAAGCAATACAAGGAGAACAGGATACTTCCTCATACAAGTACATGGTACAGCAGCCACATACCAGGAATATCAAGTGTTGGGGTAACAAACGCTTTAAATCATGTCTAAAGCATAGGGATGTTTCAGTATTTGTAATGTGCGTTTCATTATTTGGTTGTCTTTCAGGGCTCCGACCCAACAGCCTTCTCGGTGCTGACTCAGGCCATTACCGGACAGGTGGGCTTTGTGAACGCAGAGTTCTGTACAGCGTGCGGAGAGAAGGGAGCCGATAAGAGGTGCTCAGTGTGCAAGCTGGTGAGTGCTTGTTAATTCCATTCTGCAAACATGGACTATCAGGGTCCCTCTGGGTCATGTGCTCCTACATTAATGTATGGCATTATCAGCACTGCATCCAATACAGCAGTAAAATCTTATAGAGCAAATTTAAAGTACTGCTTGGTAAAGTGGGGCTGCACCTCTGCCGCCTGGGTGTCCAACAGTGCCGGGATTTGACGCTGATGGGCCAAACTGCCCACATGCATGTAGGATTTTTACTACTTTAAAGTATAACTTAAGGCAACTCCTTCTCCTTCTTCTCCTTTCTTCTTCTTTCTTTGTTCTTTCTTCTTCTTCTACTTCTCCCTTCTTTCTTCTTCCTCTTCCCCCTTCTTTCTTCTTCCTCTTCCCCCTTCTTTCTTCTTCCTCTTCCCCCTTCTTTCTTCTTCCTCTTCCCCCTTCTTTCTTCTTCCTCTTCTCCCTTCTTTCTTCTTCCTCTTCTCCCTTCTTTCTTCTTCCTCTTCTCCCTTCTTTCTTCTTCCTCTTCTCCCTTCTCTCTTCTTCCTCTTCTCCCTTCTCTCTTCTTCCTCTTCTCCCTTCTCTCTTCTTTCTCTTCTCCCTTCTTTCTTCTTTCTCTTCTCCCTTCTCCTTCTTCCTTCTCCCTTCTTCTTCCTTCTTCCTTCTTCCTTCTTCCTTCTTCCTTCTTCCTTCTTCTTCCTTCTTCCTTCTTCCTTTCTTCTTCCTTTCTTCTTCTTCCTTTCTTCTTCTTCCTTTCTTCTTCTTCCTTCTTCCTTTCTTCTTCTTCCTTCTTCCTTCTTCCTTCCTTCTTCCTTCCTTCTTCCTTCTTCCTTCCTTCTTCCTTCCTTCTTCTTCCTTCTTCTTTCTATTCTCCCTTGTCCCTTCTTTCTATTCTCCCTTGTCCCTTCTTTCTTTCTCCTTTTTTGGCTAGAGTAGTGAGGGATTACAACCCCTATCAGTTTTATTTTATTATTACTGTCCGTACTCCCATTAGGGAGATTCACCCTGTCTATTTGTCCTGTTTACTATTATTATTGAAGGTGAAGGTAAAAAAAGAAAATCCCAAATTTTGGGTTTATCCTAGAAAAGTAATAGAGGGGAAATCTTCCCCCACCGCCGCACCAATCACCCAAGACTGTCCCCTGTATCCTCCTCCACTGGGTCCCCCTCTTTGCTCCCTGGGTCCTCTGTGTCTTGCTCTGGTCCCCCCACCCCCCCTCGTCCCAGATCTGTCAGGATGGAGAGCGGAGGAAGGAGCCGGCAAATATGTAATTTACCGGTTCCTTGCTTTTCTGATTGCACAGAGTCGGAGATCACTGACTGTCCATTCATAACTGAGCATTGTAAACTGGGTGTACTATGCTTCAGTTTATGAATGGGAAGGGGGAGGAGCCTCTGTCTCCTGTCCATTCATCTTCAGTGCAGCTGAGGCTGCAGAGAAAGGAACTGGGAAATCTGTGTCCTCAGTCCCTTTCTCTGTCTCAAAGGGGAGATGTCAGGGGATGTTTAGACCCCTGATATATCACCAAAGCCCCCCCCCCACAAGGGCCGATAAAAAAAGAAATTAAAAAAAAGAGAGAATCGTAATAAATATTTAAAAGTTAAATTGTAAAAAAATGGAGCAAAAAGAAAAAACACTGACACCCCCACCAAAAACAGAAAGCACTGTAAAAAAAAAAAACTGTGTATGTATATATATATAATAAAATTGTGTGGGGGGGGGGGGACTACTGACCCCATCCACGCCCTATTAGTGCCATGGTGAGTACTTTAAAAAAAGTATCAGTATTTGTACTCGGTCTTAAAGTGGTATCGGTGCAGCCCTAATTATAACCCTCCCTTAGTCTACCCAAAATTTAAATAAAATTGCTTTTAATTCTGCTTCGGAGTATCTACATTGTTGTTTGAGCATTTTTGTTCCCTCTTCTGATCAGGTAAGCTGATGATTGGGGTGATCTGAATTGTGGAAAGTTCAGGGAATGTTCTGTAATACAATATGTGTGTTTTCAGGTGATTTATTGTGACCAGAACTGTCAGAAGCTGCACTGGTTCACACACAAGAAGGTCTGCAAGACACTGAAGGAGAAGAGAGAGAAGCAAGAGCTGGAAGCTGTTAAGGAGAAGAGAATGCAGGAAAAGTTGTCGGAAGGTCAGTGGGCCGGGATGGGGAGTCTGTGTTGCCATCAAATGATGCATTTTAACCCCTTGGCGCCAGTCGCACACAAATATGCAGCCTCTCGGCGGGTGGGCCATGGCACGAAGTGGCCGCATATTTACGTTCCTAATGGCCCGTACACACTATCCGAAAATCAGATGGAAAATACTGTTTTCGACGCAATCGTGCGATAATCGGATGGTTAGTACAGAGCTTTCGAGAGCCGACCACGACAATTCATCTGTGATCAGGAGCTTTCTGATCATGTGACTTCGTGAAATCCAATCATGGTGGTCACATGATCATAAACCCCTCCCCATCTCCCGGTATCCTAAACCCCTTGGCCCAGGAGTTGTCGGCTCCAAGGGGTTAACGTGTCTCTAAACCCGAACAACGATCTTCACTTATTTGCTAATTTTTGGCCTTTTAAATATACAAATTCTTGAAACATCTAGTGAGCCAGGAGCCATTGCAGGGGGGGGGGGGTCAAAGTGGGAGAGGTTAGCTGCCACTACTGGAAGGATAAATCATTGACTATTGGAGGAGTTTCTGAAATCCTAGCACTTAATTTTTGCACCTCGGGAAAAGTTGGGGAACAGCAGGACTTGGCTGCCATTAAGAGGTTTATCTTTCAGCTCTCTAGATCTGCAAAAGAAGCTTTCCTTGTCTTTTGTAATTTTAAGAGGCGAATGAGGAAGGGCCAGGGTTTGACCGGTGGCACGGGACAGGTAGAAACCCCGTGGGCTCTTTCCACCGCAAAGAGCAGAGAGAGATGTTCTTTTCCAATTGTGTCCAAAGTTAGGAGCGCCACCTTCGGCATCTTATAGCAGTCTAAGGTTATTGTGTTTCATTCTATTCTCTGGCTCTTCAGATTTAGGAGAATTGGCATCTGCCTTGTTTAGTGCAATTTTAACATCAGCTGACATGGCCTTCTAGCTTTGAGCTGCGCCCATGTACTTTCTGGAGATCATGGTGTAGAAGGGAGATTTCTTCCATAACCCCCATACCTGAATGTCCTTTAAAGCACTGGCGGCCTGTCCATTTTTTTTCTGTTTTGAAGCACATGATTGGAGCCAGAGCCTCCAATTGGCTTAAAAAAAAGGGTGGGCACAGTGCTCTGAGCCCACCCAGCTGTGTGACATTAGCCCCCTACGGGCGTTATGTGCACGTGAGTGGGGTAGGTTTGTTTGCCCCCCCCCCTTTCCATGCATAAAGGTAAAAAACCTTCTCTGTGCAGCAGTCCCCCAAATACTTACCTGAGCCCAATCTTCCTCCAGCGATGTGCACAAGAGTCTTGGCTCTCTGGGGAATCTCCCTCCTCATTGGCTGATCACAGCCAGTGAGCCAATGAGAGAGAGAGAGAGGGGCGGGCCAAGATGCAGCTCTGTGTGTGAATGGACACGCAGAGCAATGGCACAGGAGCCAGCCAGCCTGGGTGCCCCCCCATAGTAAGCTGTTTGCCCGGGGGGGGGGGGGCACTTGGCAGGAAGGAGGGGCCAGGATCGTCGGTGGGGGACCAAGAAGAGGAGGGGATAGGGTCTGCTCTGTGCAAAACCATTACGTTACATGTTTATTATACTAATGTAAAAAAAAAAAATCCAAAGCTTTAATATCACTTTTAGAAATGCTTTAATCAAATTTAAATTCCCCTTTAAATCCCGCTCCCTAAAACAGCAGTGGTACTTCTGGCCCCCCTCCTCGCATTATCAGCATGGCGGTGCACTGGATGTAACACCAATTCCTTTGATAAATTCCCTGTTCTCTGATGCACAAGAATATTTTCCAGGTAGAGGAGGGAGAACATGATTGTGGGATAAGCGCTGAGCTGCTGAAGCCTTTGTAATGCATTGTGTCATCCTTTGTAGAGCTGGGAATAGAGACTTGAAGCCATCTACACATTATTGTACTCTCCATTAAACAGCGAAGCGTGCGATATAATTGTGTTACCTGCAGGGTGATCATCCTACGGGATTCCACCACAATAGCTTCTCTGTCCTATCCAAAATCTTTCATTCTGTGAAGCTTTCTCTGCCAGGGGAGGAGGGAGAGTCTGTTCAAATCGAATTTTATTAAAAGGGAAACGGCAGTGTTTTTTGTATTATTATTTATATTTATATTTATATATATATATGTATATATATGTATATATATGTATGTGTGTGTATGTATCTATATATATATATATATATATATATATATATATATATATATATATATATATATATATATATATATATATATATATGTATGTATGTATGTATGTATATGTATGTATGTATATATATATAGATATATAGATATAATAAATATTAATATATATATATATATATATATATCTCTATATACACTCAGCTGCCACTTTATTAGATACACCTTGCTAGTACCGGGTTTGAACCCCATTTTTCCTCCATTCTTGGTGGCATAGGTTCTACAAGGCGTTGGAAACATTCCTCAGAGATTTTGGTCCATAGTAACATGATGGCATCACGCAGTTGCTGCAGATTTGTCGGCTGCACATCCATGATGCCAATCTCCCATTCCACCACATCCCAAAGGTGCTCTATTGGATGAGATGTGGTGAGTGTGGAGGCCATTGGAGTACAGGGACCTCATTGTCCAGTGGTGAGATGATTGGAGATTTGTGACATGGTGCATTATCCTCCTGGAAGGAGCCATCAGAAGATGGGGACACTGTAGTCTTAAAGGGATGGACATGGTCACCAACAATAGGTCGTGGTGTGTAAATGATGTTCAATTGGTACTAAGGGGCCCAAAGTGTGCCAAGAGAATATCCCCCCCACCATTACACCACCAGGCTGATCCGGTGATACAAGGCAGGATGGATCCATGCTTTCATGTTGTTTACGCCAAATTCTGACCCGACCATCTGAATGTCGCAGCTGAAATTGAGACTTATCAGACCAGGAAAAGCTTTTCCAATCTTCTATTGTCCAATTTTGGTGATCCTGTGCCAATTGTAATCTCAGTTTCCTGTTCTTAGCTGACAGGAGTGGCACCCGGTGTGGTCTTCTGCTGCTGTAGCCCATCTGCTTCAAGGATCGATGTGTTGTGCATTCAGAGATGGTATTCTGCATACCTTGGGTGTAACGAGTGGTTATTTGAGTTACTGTTGTCTTTCTATCATCTGGAACCAGTCTGCCCATTCTCCTCTGACCTCTGACATCTACAAGACATTTTCCTCCACACAACTGCCGCTCACTGGATATTTCCTCTTTTTCGGACCATTCTCTGTAAACCCGAGTGATGGTTGTGTGTGAAAATCCCAGTAGATCAGCAGTTTTTAAAATACTCAGACCAGCCCGTCTGGCACCAACAACAAATGCCACGTTCAAAGTCACTTAAATCCCCTTTCTGCCCCATTCTGATGCTCGATTTGAACTTCAGCAAGTCGTCTTCACCACATCTAGATGACAAAATGCATTGAGTTGCTGCCGTGTGATTGGCTGATTAGCAATTTGTGTTACCAAGCAATTGAACAGGTGTATCTAATAAAGTGGCCGGTGTGTATATGTATATTATGTGGATAGATAGATAGATAGATAAAAATCAGCTTTTTTTTTTAAACTCGATTCACGGTTTTCTTTTTTTTGGACATCGTGCCGGTCCTGAGGAGCTGCGGGCAGGAGTTTTTAGGCGAGGCCGCAGCTTCAGCCTAGTCCACGGCGTTCGGCCTCACGGACTAGGCCAAACCCGCGGCCTCACCTAAAAACTCCTGCCCGCAGCTCCTCAGGACTGGCGCGGTGTCAGCGTCGGTCCTGGTGAAAAAAAAAATGTAAAGAAATCGATTTGCTCAAATTTTGAATCGATTTGACCTCTCAATTCGATTCAAGATTTAAATCGATTTTTAGCCCTAATATACATATATATATATATATATATATATATATATATATATATATATATATATCTCTTAATCTCTATTTTATTTATATATATATATATATATATATATATATATATATATATAAAATAAAGGGGGACCTCAAAGAGTTGATTAAAAAAATAAAGGGACGTTGTATAAAATGTTTTAAAATAAATGTAAAAAATCAAAGGGCCCCCATCCCCTCCATACTCGTGCACAAATACACGTGTTTACTAAAATTCATTCAAATGTTTTTTTCCACATAATTTGCATTTGAAAATATCGCAGCAAAAATATTGAAATAAAAAATTGCAACACCCACCATTTATTTTTTCTAATATATATTACACACACACAGTTGTGCCCATAAGTTTACAGAGAATATGAATGATAACACAAAAACTTTTCTTTCACTCATGGTTAGTGTTTGGCTGAAGCCATTTATTATCAATCAACTGTGTTTACTCTTTTAATCATAATGACAACAGAAACTACCCTGATCAAAAGTTTACATACCCCAGTTCTTAATACTGTGTATTTTCAACTTTAACATCAATGACAGCTTGAAGTCTTTTGTAGTATTTGTAGATGAGGCTCTTTATCTTCTCAGATGGTAAAGCTGCCCATTCCTCTTGAAAAAAAGCCTCCCAGTTCCTGTAAATTCTTGGGCTGTCTTGCATGAACTGCACATTTGAGATCTCCCCAGAGTGGCTCATTGATATTGAGGTCAGGAGACTGAGGATGACCTCTCCAGAATCTTCACTTTATTCTGCTGTAGCCAATGACAGATCCACTTGGCCTTGTGTTTTGGATCATTGTCATGTTGGAATGTCCAAGTACGTCCCATGCGCAGCTTTCTGGCTGATGAATGCAAATGTTCCTCCAGTATTTTTTGATAACATACAGCATTCATCTTGCCAACAATTTTGACCACATTTCCTGTGTCTTTGTAGCTCACACATCTCCAAAACATCAGCGATCCACCTCCGTGTTTCACAGTAGGAATGGTGGACCTTTCATCATAGACCTTGTTGACTCCTCTCCAAATGTAGTGTTTGTGGTTGTGGCCAAAAAGCTTGATTTTGGTCTCATCACTCCAAATGACTTTCTGCCAGAAGGTTTGAGGCTTGTCTCTGTGCTGTTTGGTGTATTGTAAGCGGGAGCGGGATACTTTGTGGCATTTGTGTAGTAATGGCTTTCTTCTGGCGACTCGACCATGCAGCCCATCTTTCTTCAAGTGCCTCCTTATTGGGCATCTTGAAACAGCCACACCACATGTTTTCAGAGAGTCCTGTATTTCACCTGAAGTTATTTGTGGGTTTTTCTTTGCATCCCGAACATATTTTCTGGCAGTTGTGGCTGAAATTTTAGTTGGTCGACCTGACCGGGCGTTTGCTTTCAACAGAACCCCTCATTTTCCACTTCTTGATTAGAGCTTGAACACTGCTGATTGGCATTCTCAATTCCTTGGATATCTTTTTATATCCCTTTCCTGTTTTATACAGTTCAACTACCTTTTCCCGCAGATCCTTTGACAATTCTTTTGCTTTCCCCATGACTCAGAATCCAGAAACGTCAGTGCAGCACTGGATGAAAGATGCAAGGGTCTGTCAGGAGTCCAGAAACTCATTGACCTTTTATACACACACACTAATTACAAGCAAACAGATCACAGGTGATGGTTACCTTTAATAGCCATTCAAACCCCTTTGTGTCAACTTGTGTGCATGTTATCAGGCCAAAATCACCAGGGTAAATTTGTGATCAGGGTCATTTGGGTAGTTTCTGTTGTGATTATGATTTAAAAAGAGTAAACACAGTTGATTTATAATAAATGGCTTCAGCCAAACACTAATCATGAGTGAAAGAAATGTTTTTGTGTTATTCATATTCTCTGAAAAATGGCCAAGAAATCATAAATTCTGCCAGGGTATGTAAACTTATGAGCACAACTGTATATAACGTTTGGGGGTTCTTGATAATTTCTAGCAAAAAAAATAGATTTTTAGAAGTGAGAATTGTCAGAATTGGTCTGGTAGGGAAGAGGTTAATCTGATGGTAAATTACCATATTGTCTTCCAGAAGTGAAAGTCACCGAGTCAAGCTCAGCAGATGAAGGAACACTGGAAGGAGAAAGTGAAAAACCCAAAGAAAGTGAAGACCCAGCGACCTCGGAGAATTCTGTTGCATCAGAAAAAGCTGACATTTCCACCACTACAGAAGAGCCCTCCACTGATACCAATGTGTCACAAACATCTGACGGGTCAGAAAAGTGATAAGCCTCGGAAGACCTCCAAAGTGGATGCTCAAAGCGAGACCCCAAGGTGCACCAGCTGCTGCAGAACTCCAAACCACAGTCTGACCCATGAGATTTGAGTTTCCACAACAGATGGTGGCCAAGGAGGGGCTCGGGATTTGTTCTGAGGACACATGTACCAACATCCAAGAGGTCCAAATTCCTACTTGTGCTCAGACATTACATTCACAGGCTTCTTGCACATTGTCAACAGTCCTGAAAATTTTTTAAATAAAAATAGATGTGAAGTTTGGCTTTTAAAAAAATCAGACCTCCATGTAATTCATAGAAAACCTACATGAAAAAGATTTTGTTTGAGACAGAAAAACCATACAGGTTATGGTGAGAAGGGTCTAAAGAAACCAAAAAGCCCTTCAACTCGGTGTCTAGCACAATATAGTCTTCTTATGCCTCGTTTCTACTGAGCGGATCGGTTCGGGTTGGTTCGGTGCGGTACGCTATTTTGAGTGTTTCCATTATGAAAGTGGCCCATACAACCGAACCATACCGCACCATTCATGGTCCTGCTTCAGATGTGGGGCCATAGAAAATGCTACGGTACGGTTAGGGCGGAGCTACTGGCATCACACGATACATTCCACTGATTGGTGGACAGAAAAAAGTTAATGCTCACATCAAAGGCATTTTTCTAAACCCCGTATGGCCCCTGGCGGTCCGACTTGCAGTGGAAACGCTCAACTGAATAGGCTGGACCATTGTAACCCTTCCAAACTGTACCGACCCGAACCGTTCCACTCAGTGGAAACGAGGCATTAGAACAAAAGGTATTTCATTGTCCTATTCCCTCATATATCCCAGAAATAAGCAAATTATTCCTAATTTCAGGACAGTGGGTGGAGCCATGCAAATCGTTCATTTAACATTTCAAACAATCAAATGCAGGCCTAATATGCTAGAGTAATGTATTCCAAAACTGTATACAGCTGTTTCTGGCTTTTTGGCTGTCACCAGGGCAGTGTATGGAAACACTAGCTTCTATGGAGTAAGGCTTGTCTTCTGAGATTGCTTTTACTTGCCCACAGTGGCCACAACTTCTCCCACCCACGGAACCACCATCTGCTGAGAATGTGTTGGCCAGCAAGGCACTCCTGTAGAATAGGGACTTGACGTTGGCAAGGTTCATGCCTTAAATTGGGGAAGCCGAGGCCTTCGTTGCAAAGTAAAATTGATCTCCAAAAAGAATTCTCTGGACACTGGAGGTATCAGAAGATGCTTGACTTCTCTTGGGCAACACTTCCAGTTTTAAGTAGAGTGGAGGAAAGTTACAAAGATCTGCTTAGGGTGGCATAGTAGGGAGTAGCAGTTATCATTTCCAACATATGTAAAGGTTCTTGTTTGTAAGTCTTTTTTTTTGGTTCAAAATGTCAGCTAACAAAAATGGTATGCCCGTACATGGCAAAAAAAAACAGGTTCACTGTAATGTTGGCCACCAGAATGTCTCATAAACCCCTTTATTTCCCCATTGGTGGCAGCTGAAAGCAGAACCCAGTACTTCCTGACATGTGGGAGCATGTGACCCCTCCCCCCCTCCTCCCAATATCGGTCAACATTTGGATGCTTAATCACCCAACGTTATATAGGGCACGGAGAGAGTCCTTTATACTTTTGTAAGTTCCAACTAGATCAGCTCCCCGTCTTGTACATCAGATCTCCAACCAGTCTCTGCAACCTGGATATTAAAGTGTTACTAAACCCAGGACCCTGCATTCACTATATCTGGTCTCCTACAGTACACAGAACGTGGACATGCAATTATTTTACTAAATATACTGTAAACTTCTAATTACCTTTTCTCATGAGCAGTATATAGCAGTTTTGTGACTTCTATCAGTGTCCAGCCGAGCATCGGTTAAAGCTTGTAGGAGGAGTTTTCTGACTGTCCTATGAGACTGCAAGACCGCTGTCCCTCTGTCTGGACAGTGCTGATTGGCCCTGTGCTGATCACATGCACCCTCCCAAGAAAAAAAAAACACCTCTCTAGCAATACACACCAAGCTGAGCATGTGCAGTCTGACTTTATGTTATCAGGAAATTGTCAGGGGAGAGTGGAAGGAGGGGAGGATCAGAGAAGACAGGATCAAACAGCCTTGTTACACAATGGGGTGGATTAACCCCTTAGGTTCCACAGTGAGTATAACAAGCATGCTTTACTGCATATAAACACTGATTTTACTGTTGTGGGTTTAGTAACACTTTAACCGTACACTTCTATTAACCTGCACATCTGCAAATTAACCCCCTCATCGCCATCTTTCCCCCTGTATGCAACCTGTACATTAACCCCTTACCATCGCCTCCCAGCGGCCGTTTAAGTGGGCATGCAAAGTGGTGCAGCTTCTGTATCATGTGACCACCGTAATTGGCTCTGACAGCGGTCAATGGCACCTTGGTCACTCTTCCTAAAGCATGCAGTGAGCACGCTCTTACGTTCGCCATACACTGTGCAAATTTCTTTCCTGCAATCATGTGTTGCAGGAAAGAAATTTGCACAATTCCATCAACACAGAACGTTCTAATAAGGGAATCAGCCATTGTCTTTTTCCGGGTGGGGGCAGGCGGAGGAAACCACCCCCACCAGGAGAAGACGGTGATTATCACTAGCGGCTATAGCAGCTGCTTTACGATAATCGGAAGCAAATCCGGCAGGCTGGTTTTACCCAACAGGATGGGTCAACTTGATACATTCAGCCTTGATACATTCAGTTCCTACTGATTTGAACTGTGTATGGCCGGCCTTGGCATGCAACCTTTGCCACAGTAGCTGCAAATTTGCAGCACCTGGGCGTTTAAAACCCACCTTTCTTATGCAGTTGGTTCATCCCTGGTTGGTTCAACCCCTTCATCTATTCTTTCTTCCTCGGTGCATTAGATACAGCGTATACAGGTCACACACAATTACAAAGCCCTATGTTTTAACCCACCAACACCAGCATGTTAATTCTTTTTCAAAAAATGCTGGCAAAAAAGGAAATCCCCTTGGGGTGTCCACAGGGCTGGTGCTACTACTAGGCAGCCGCCTAGGGCGGACTGCTGCCTAGGGGTGCCCGGCCACTGGTTTCCCTCCGTGTCTGCAGGCTGCAGCATGTAATTAACTCTGTCTCAGGCAGCTGCTCCATCCGACCGCTAGTGTAATTAGAGGAGCAGCACTGGAGCCGGCGCTAGCGGAAGCAGAGCCGATGCTTCCTGTATAGCGCTGCCTCCTGTCACATAGGCAGGACAAAAGGCGGTGGAGTCAGGGGTGGAGCCAATGGGGGCAGCAAAATGAGGTTTCGCCTAAGGTGTTAAAAATCCTTGCACCAGCCCTGGGTGTCCACTTTCCAAAAAGGGGTCGTTTTTGGGGTATTTTTACTGTCCTGGCATTTTTATTTGATACATTTTATAAAAAGAAAGTAAGGGAAACTGCTTTTTTTTTTTTTTTTTCCCAAAATGTGTGGTCACTTTTCTTTGTTTAATTTAATTAAAAATAAACACCAGCAAGAGAAAGCGCCACAAAAATAAAAAAAGATATAAAATTAATTTGGGTCCAGTTTTGCTTGATGGAGTAAATGTCAATCATGCTCTCAGATCACTGGAAACTTTCCTGGTAATGAAGGGGTATTATAGATTGGTACTCGGGTGGTTGAGGAACTCTCTCCCCTTTACACCTCGTACACACGGTACGATTGTTGGCCAACCGAGCATCTGAATTTTGTCAAAAGGGCGTGTGCCTGGATCTTGTCTTGCATACTAACGATACACAATTGTTGTGCCACAAACACGAACGTAGTGACACACTTACAAGGAATTTCAGCTCTTGAGCGCCACCCTTTGGGCCCCTTCTGCTAATTTCGTGTTTAGTGAGCATTGATTCCAAGCATGCGTGTTTGTACTTTTGACTTTTTGTGTGACGGATTTGTGTACTGACCATACGAAAATCTGATGTCAAACCGCTGTCCGCTAAAAATTTACTAGCCTGTCATCCAACATTTGTTGGCGGAAAATTGGACAATTGTGAAAGGGAGCTTACTAAGGGTAAGATTTTAGGACAACAGTCTGTCAACCGTTAATTTCCTTGCCAACAATCGTACCATGTGTAAGAGGCTTTGGGCTCCATTCACATTTGCCCGACTCCAAAGTTGCACTAACATTGGCGTGCAACTTTGACGCAACTTGGATACGACTTTGGCTTTGACCAGTGATAATGGACATCTGTTGCACTGTATGACTTTCATGCAAAGTTTGAGGGTTTTTAAGAGGACACGGGGTCACACAATGAGATTGGAGGAGAACTGGTTTAACCTTAAACTGCGCAGGAGGTTCTTCACTGTCAGGACAACAAGGATGTGGAACTCTCTTCCACAATTGGTGGTGACTGCGGGGAGTATGGATATTTTTAAGAGACTCTTGGATGTACATCTTAAAGAACACAACATACAGGGATATGGGAAAAATTATAGACACTGATACACGTGCACCTACACAGGCTGAACTTGGTGGGCTATTGTCTTTTTTTTTCGGCCTGTAATATTGAAGTCTATGGCCCTCAAGTTGCATGAAAGTGGGACCAAAGTAGTGCATAAGCTACTTTTGAAGCTGCTGCAACTTTAAGTTGCACCTAATATGAATGGTTATCATTGGAAAACATGGGAAACGAATTTTCATGTGACTTTGATGTCCAAAGTTGCAGAACAAGTCGCACAAGTGTGAATGGGGCCTTAGGTATATTCGAGTAAATCTGTTATGAGAATCTCCTGAGGCCTTTCTGTGTATTTTTGAGTGTTCTATGGCAGTGGTCATCAACCCTGTCTTCAGGGCCCACTAACAGGCCAGGTTTGCAAGATAACTGAAATACATGACAGGTGATATAATTTGCTGCTCAGTGATTGCAGTATTCTAGTCTGCATCTCCCCAAGGTAATACATAAAACCTGGCCTGTTAGTGGGCCCTGAGGACAGGGTTGATGACCACTGTTCTATGGGATGTCATGAAGTGTCTAGAAAAGTTCTGAAGAGCAATGTTCCTCTCGACAAGGACAGAGATATCTGCTGCTATTTTCTCAGGCGAAATGTGCAAATGAAATGATGATTATTGTTCACCAGCACAATCCCAGATAAATAAATTCGATTTATTGCTCCTTCTAATCCGTCCTCTTGGTATTCTTGTTGCTCATCACACACACTGCCTTTTGGAATTTTTTCAATTTTAATAAGTTCTGCATTGCACTGTAAATGAGCCTTTCCCTTGTAGATTGTACAGTGGAGAGGATAAAGGAACACATGAGGATTAGAGTGTTTTTCCTGTGAAGATTGTATTCTGGAGGAGGCAATATTTGAATATAAACAGCTTGAAGGAGATCTACTTCTTTGAATAGTTTAAAGTGATTGTAATGTACACACGGTCTGATTTTCCGACGGTAAATGTTGGATGTGAGCTTGTTGGCTGAATGTCCGACCGTGTGTGCGCTCCATCGAACATTTGTTGTCCGACTTTTCCGCCAACAAATGTTGGCTAGCAGGTTCTCAAATTTTCTGCTAACAATGTTGTTTTGTTGTCGGACTCGTATGTACACAAGTCCATCGCACAAAAGTGCGAGCCGGAAGCGCTCGATCTTGTAAAGCTAGTGTTCGTAATAGAGACATCTTGTACGTCACTACGTTCGTAATTGTTGGCCAACATTTGGTGACCGTGTGTATGCAAGACAAGTTGGAGCCAACACCCTTTGAACAAAATTTGTTGTTGGAAAATCCAATCGTCTGTACGGGGCATTTGGGGTTTTTTTTTTAAATAACAAACGTGTCATACTTACCTCCACTATGCAGCTCGTTTTGTACAGAGTGGCCCCCGAACATCCTCTTCTGGGGTCCCCCAGCGGCTCTCGCGGCCCCTCCCCGCATCAGATAACCTCCTAGAAGAAGCGTTCTCCCGGGGGATTACTTTGCCGGTGTGCTCCCGAGTCCAGCCTTCACCATCCAAAGAGGCTGAAGGCAGGACTCGGCCCCGCCCCCCCGGCACCTGCGCCGTTGGATTTGATTGACAGCAGCGGGAGCCAATGGCTGTGCTGCTATTAATCTATCCAATCAAGAGCCGGGAGCCCGTGCAGAGAGAGACAGCACGTCCCCACCGACTGAATGAAGGGTTTCTGGTAAGTAAAATGGGGGGGGGGGGCTGGGGGGCCAGTGACTGCCAGGTGTTTTTTCACCTTAATGCATAGGATGCGTTAAGGTGAAAAAACACAAACCTTTACAACCCCTTTAAAGTCTCTTGAGACTGCAGACCGCTAGTTATCTGAGCTGCAGCAAAAGAGGAAGATTGTCCTCACTGACAGTTTGCAGTATAAGCTGCCTTTTTACTATGGCATTTTCTGAATGCCAAGGTCCGGCACAGCATACATTGTGAAGATAAGTTTGAAGAGAGACAGCGCACACGGCGGGGAACTCCCAGTCCAATTTGCAAGATCCTCTTTCAGGTGCTCAGGCTCAGTGTGTCCTTACACACTACAACAGAAACAAGTAAAAGGATTGAGCTGGCAACTCTGTAGTCCATATAGCGATTTTAATGGTTACAAAAAGTGACAAGCAAAACCACTGACGCGTTTCAGCAACAGCCTTAGTTGTAGCATTGCTATGACTAATGCTGGCCATACACTACATGAAAAATCGGCCGAAAAATCGTTCATATAGACACTTCGTTCGTTTTTTGGCAAGTTAATGGGCACAAATCGATAATCATTTGTGATGTTTTTGTGGAAAAAAAAACGAACGGCAAGTTTGGAAAATTTCTGCCGAACATACGATAAATTGCAAGGTTAATGTGTTTCCCATCCGAACTGTCTGCACTAGGTATATGTAAAAAAAACGAACAAAAAATTATTTATTTATGCCCACTGTCCACTGTTACATGATGGCACAATCGTTTGCGGTCACGGTCGAACGTTCGTTTTTCGAAAATGTGTTCGGCCGATTTTTCGTATAGTGTATGGCCAGCATTAGACTGTTGCTGAAACTCATCAGGTTTTTTTTAACTACCGCTTTAATGGCATCCCAGTCTTAAGCCCCAAACACACTACTAGGTTTTCTGCTAATTTATGTCTTCAAATTTACAAAAACCATGTAGTGCAAGGGTCTGCCTGATTGCATACAAATTGAAACTTTTAGGGTTTGACCTCATATTATATGGTTTTGGTAAATCTGAAGACAAAAATCTGCAGAAAATCTACTAGTGTGTATGGGGCTTTATTTCGTAGGGTTCAATATTGAGTTGGCCCACCCTTTGCAGCTATAACAGCTTCAACTCTTCTGGGAAGGCTGTCCACAAGGTTTAGGAGTGTGTCTATGGGAATGTTTGACCATTCTTCCAGAAGAACATTTGTGAGGTCAGACACTGATGTGGATTAGAAGGCTTGGCTCACAGTCTCCGCTCTAATTCATCCCAAAGGTGTTCTATCATGTTGGACGAGGTGTCCCAATACTTTTGATAACATAGTGTATGTAGCTAGATAACAGATTCCCTATAAAATAGAATTAAAGCCTCACAAATGAATACTTAGGGAGGTATTTATAATATAGATATATATATATATCTATATCAAAAAAGTTCACGGAACTCGCCCCAAAGACATCTAATATCTTACATCTACTCTCTGCTCCAAGACGTGCCTTGCCCGAAGAAAACTACACCCTCACACAGCTCATGGGAAAAAGACTTACATATGACTTTCACAGAAATCAATTAGGAAGAAATATACACTTGTGCACACAAGGGCTCGATGAATGTAGCGATCCAAGAGAATGGGTTCAAAATTGCAACTAAATGGTGCAGGACACCTGCCAGGTTACACAAATTTTCGCTCACAAGTCCAAATATCTGTTGGAGATGCAAAAAAGAGGAAGGCTCCATGATCCATAACTGGTGGGGGTGCTCCCTGATCCAACCTTTCTGGCAGGAAGTACACTCCATTATCTCGCATTTCACCACCTATACTTTAAACTAAATTTCCGCTCAATATCTCCAAGATCATACAACCCTCTCTAAACAGGTTTATTACAAATCACTGGCCATGCATATGGTCAATGCAGCCAGGTTATGCATTCCAATGAACTGGCGATCCACAAATATTCCTTCCACCCGAGGGGGCTGACCAGGGTTGCTAAGATTGAGGAGATGGAAGAATTAATCTATACCACCCAAGAACGTTTACAGAAATTTTCAACCATCTGGGCTTGTTGGAAACACTTCCAGAATACGGAAAAATATAAAGCCTACTTTAATGACTAGGTACGACTAGATCTTATACCGGGGGATGCTCTGTCGGTGGGGGGACGGTGCCCACCACCTGTCTTCCTTCCCCTTTTCTATCTCTACCTTCCCTAACCCCAACCCCTTCTCCCTCACCTTCCTACCCCTTTCTATTTCTTTATTGCAGTCTTGTTCTTCCTATACAGTGATTAACCAACCACAAGGAAAAAAGAAAGAAAAAAAAAATCTTTCCCCCGAGACACCCCATTAAAACATCCCAATGATCACCGTTTCAATGTAGCCAAGGTCTATAGCATTTTAACTGCCCAGGTTGGACCTGTTGATATTGGTACCACGGGTATTGCACCGCTTTACAATGCCAATTGACCCAGCTTGGATGCTTCTCCCTTAAAAGGTCAATATGCTGGTTGTTCATTTACCGTTATGTTTCGCCTTTCGGCAATATACGACTACATATGTATCGCATTATTCTAGTTACCATGACCCCTGTCGCAATACATCACCCTCGTCTTTCCTATGTATAAAGAATATCATGGTTGCATCTTTTCTTCTTGCATTTGATCTGTACCTGTTTTACATGTACTTGTTCTCTGAAATTTCCAATAAAAAATTCTTTATGGAAAAAAAAAAAAAAAAGAGCCAAGCTGTTTGTCCATGACAACTGCATGCAAATTGATTCTGTGCAAATGGGTCAAAATGCATTGTTCGCAGACTATAGTCTCTACGTTTTTGAATGATTAGTGTTCAAATTGCAAATGGGGAAAATACCACATTAGATGGAGCTGAGGAGCACGCTTTTTTTCTTAGGATACTCCGAGCCAGCTAGTGGCCATTATTTTATTTATTTATTTATTTTTTAATACTTGATCTGCTGAGCATATAGTCTGAGAACATTCGATTTTGCTCCATGTGTGCGGAACAAATTTATGTGCAATTTTGGTGGACAAACCGCTATGCTAATTTTTTTTTTCATAAAAACATTGCTTTTGTAGTGCATTGTAAAATTGAATAAAACTGTATATTTAAAAAAAATAAAAATAAACTAAGTTGAATACTCTCCTTTATGGTGGCATCAGACTAATATTCACTCTCTTCCTAAGCTAAGAATGCAGCTGCTCCCCCGCACTTTTTAGATGTGGTGGAAATTGTGGCCCCCAACAGGCCACTGTGATTCCTACTGACAGCCCCTAGGTCACTTTAGAATTTAAAGTGGGTGTGTATACAGGTTGTAGAGGAAATCTCCTCCTACCTGAACACACAGCTCTGGACAAACTGTGCAAGTTTATCATGTGACCATGGTACAGTGGTGTATTTCGTTTTTGTGCTGCCCTAGTCCTGACTAAACTCATGCACCCCCCTAATTTAAATATGGCCCACCCCTTCCTGCCAAGACCACACCCCTTCCTGTTTAAGACCCACCCTATCATGTGTAAACCACACCCCTTCATCTTTAGGCTCATTTGGCACCTTTCAGGGGGGAGGGGGGAACGGGTACCTGTTTTTGACCCGCTGCCCCCTCTGAAGTTCGGCCCCCCTCCTCCTTCCTCCACTGGGCCATTCAGAAAGTACAACGCGCTTCGCACATGTGCAGTAGGGAACTGGCTGGTTTCCCTTACCATGAATGATGGTGGCAAAACCCAAGCGCCAATCCAAAAATCGGCTGAGGTGTCGACATTGTGGGATCCCTGGACAGGTGAGTGTCCTAATATTAAAAATCAGCAGCTACAATATTTGTAGCTGCTGATTTTGAATGTTTTCAGGGGGGCCGGGGGGTTGGTGGGGGCGAAACTGCTCTTTAATGCATTGATTTCAGCATTGATGGAGCACTTTATTGCAATATCATGATCTGCATATTAATGCACTTTCACTAAATGTGAACAGTTTAATGGGTTTGCATTCATTTTAGCATGCATGGAACACTTTGCACATGCCAGTGGTGGCTGGTGCTCAAAATTTTTGGGGGGGCGCATACTAAAAAATTCAGAAAAAAAGACATCAATTGCAGCCTCACTGTGCCCCATCAAATGCAGCCACTGTTCCATTAAACGCAGCCACTGTGCCCATCAATTGTAACCACTGTGCCATCAAACGCAGCCACTGTGCCCTCAAATGCAGCCACTGTGCCCATCAAACGCTACCCTCAAACGCTGCCACTGTGCCCATCAAACGCTGCCACTGTGCCCATCAAACGCTGCCACTGTGCCCATCAAACGCAGCCACTGTGCCCTCCAACACAGCCACTGTGCCCATCAAACGCAGCAACTGTGCCCTCAAATGCTGCCACTGTGCCCATCAAATGCAGCCCCTGTGCCCATCAAACGCAGCCACTGTGCCCTCACGCTGCCACTGTGCCCTCCAACGCAGCCACTGTGCCCATCAAACGCTGCCACTGTGCCCATCAAACGCAGCCACTGTGCCCTCACGCTGCCACTGTGCCCTCCAACGCAGCCACTGTGCCCATCAAACGCTGCCACTGTGCCCATCAAACGCAGCCACTGTGCCCTCCAACGCAGCCACTGTGCCCATCAAACGCTGCCACTGTGCCCATCAAATGCAGCCACTGTGCCCATCAAATGCAGCCACTGTGCCCATCAAACGCAGCCACTGTGCCCTCACGCTGCCACTGTGCCCTCCAACGCAGCCACTATGCCCATCAAACGCAGCAACTGTGCCCTCAAATGCTGCCACTGTGCCCATCAAATGCAGCCACTGTGCCCATCAAACGCAGCCACTGTGCCCTCACGCTGCCACTGTGCCCTCACGCTGCCACTGTGCCCTCCAACGCAGCCACTGTGCCCATCAAATGCAGCAACTGTGCCCTCAAATGCTGCCACTGTGCCCAAACGCAGTCACTGTGCCCATCAAACGCAGCCACTGTGCCCATCAAACGCTGCCACTGTGCCCATCAAACGCTGCCACTGTGCCCATCAAATGCAGCCACTGTGCCCATCAAACACAGCCACTGTGCCCTCACGCTGCCACTGTGCCCATCAAACGCAGCAACTGTGCCCTCAAATGCTGCCACTGTGCCCATCAAACGCAGTCACTGTGTCCATCAAACGCTGCCACTGTGCCCATCAAACGCTGCCACTGCACCCATCAAACGCAGCCACTGTGCCCTCACGCAGCCACTGTGCCCTCCAACGCAGCCACTGTGCCCATCAAACGCAGCCACTGTGCCCTCAAATGCTGCCACTGTGCCATCAAATGTCACCATTGTACCCATCAAATGCTGCTACTGTGCCCATAACACTGATATAATTTATTCAATAAATTTTACCTGCTGCTGTCCTGGGGGTTTCCCTCGTGCTCCTCTCTCTCTCTCTCCTCCTCCTAACGTCACAGCCAGACCCTGCCCCGGTGCCGAGGAGAAGGTAAGCAGTGTGGAGGAGGGTAGGCGGAGCATAAGGCTCCACCTCCGCCAGTCATCGGCCGCTTATGGGGGGCGCGAGTCACACGCCCCCCCACACTCTGCCAAGCACACCCATACACAGCGGCGCCGCTACAGTAAGCCGGCCGCCGTGAGCTGCATGTCAGCCTAGGCCAAAAAACAGCCCTGCCGTGGTATACAGATCAGCAAAAAAGGTATGTAGTGGCAGTATAGGAACTATTTTCATATTCACCCAGGGTGAAGAAGCCAAATGTATGAGCATTATGTGTCAGCAAAAATCCCCCCCCCCTAAAAAAAAAAAATTGAGTGATAATCTTCACACTTACCCCCTAAGCATAAATTCCCTTTGCAAGCCAAAATCCCCCCTCTTCCAGTACAAATCCCTCCTCACAGCTTAAATCCCCCCCCCCCCCCCCCTTTTAGCACAAATCCTCTACCTCTTAAATTTCCCCTCTGAGCATAAATCCCTCCCGAATCCCCTCACCTAGAACTAATCACCCCCTCCCCCAGCCCAAATTCCCCTAATCATCCCTACGAGCACAAATCCCCCCCCCCCCCCCGCAATCACCTCTTTTAGCACAACCTCCCAAATCCCCACTGTGCCCGGGGCAGCCGCCCCTCCTGCCCACCCATAGTCCTGGCCCTGGTGCATGGGAGGGACCAGTTCATCGGCCTGTTATAAAACCTTCGTTAGGTAAGTAAGCTTTTAAACTGTACCAGGGCAGGCTCTTGGGATCAAATTGGTCATAGAGGTGGGACTCTGGGCAATAACAGGTTTTCTAAGAATGCCCCTGTCATCGGGGGCCCAGCCAGGGGGTAGGCAGAAAAGGTAGTCGCCTTGGGTGCTGTGGCAGGAGGGCAGTGCATAAAGGGCAGAACTTGCACCCGATGCTCCTGAAGTAGTTCATGGAGAGGGGGGAGTGCACTTTGGCCTTTTTACCTTGAGTGCTAAAGGACCTTTCCCCACCACTGCCTGTCATTGTATAGACTCAGCGCTGCTGGGAGAGGGGTAGTGCTGGAGCCTGTGCATTCCAGGGACCCCCACAACAGCAGTACAAAGCATGGACATGCCGTTCTAATGCAAGCTGCAACATGGCCCGTTTTACCACAAACTGCATAATAAGTGCAAATTCCACCTCTGGGAATAGTAGTTAGTTCCTTTTACCAGACACCTTTTTTTGATTGTACACATGTTTGTAGATAAACCAATTACTATCAAAAATATGATTTTCTGCCTGGAGTTCAGCTCTGCGCTGCACACAGCTGCTGAGGTGGATACTCAGCGCAACATAATAGTTCCCATATAGAAAGAATGTACTTTATAGTTGTACTAAGCAATACCATAATTGACCAGCAGGTGGTGTACCTTTTACTCAGAGAACCAATTATAGTTCATGGAAAAAGTTTCATGCAAGTGTTATTCTGCGCATTCCATTTACACTTATTTGATATTATATATACAGGGCCATACGGATCTAGAAACTTCTTGGATGTGAGCAGTCATAAGCAAATTACTTCATATGAACATTCGGAATGAACATATTTCATTATATTAAATCCAGATTGGAACTTTACAAATATTTTGATCCCATTACCTCTAGGTAGACATATCCCGAGGAGAATCTGGTTTAAATTGCTCCAATTAGTGATAATAAACAAAAGCAAATGTCAGGACACGGCCTCTGCTGTTGACAGACTGTAGGAAATCTAGGATCTGTTTATCTCCCAGTTACCTGATATTTGCGGCATAAGATACATTGAAAAAATGGGACAATCTGCGCTAAACCTTACATATGTGCATATAAAAAATTAGAAAATTAAAAAATAAACATGTGAACAAAAAAGGTGCAGCATCAAACAAAACCATAATAATATCCAGCTTATAGAAATGTGTAAAAAGGAAAATGCGCAACCAAATATATAAACTGTGACTAATGATATAAAAAAGGTTGATATAAAAAAGGTTTTTATTCAAAAAGTTTTTTATCAGCACTGACATCCAACACGAGCAGTATGCAAACAATTCAAACACAGCCGCGGCTCAAACCAGCCACCTGATGCGTGATGATGTCACATTTAAAACTCCACCCGACGCGTTTTCCCGTAGAAGGCATCAACTGGGAAAGAAGGCCAATTTGGAAATTCGGAAATTTCAGAATTGACGAATTTATCAAAATTCGTTAAAAAACGAATTCGGAACTAAAAACGAATTGCACATGTCTAATGGGCATCTAAATTCATAAATCAGGTTATGGCCTTTGAAAATATATCTCCTAGCCACATATAAATGTCCAGAAAATACTAAATCTATTTTTATAAAACGTTTTCAAAAATGCACATTATATATCAATATAAAACTGTATTAAAAATGAATTAAAAAAAAAAAAAAAAAAAAAAAACAGTAAATCCGCAAGCCATTCTTAATCGTAAATGAATGACATCTTAATTAAAATAATATGACGATCAGAAATGAAACAATATCAAAATCTACATTTAAACCCGCAGGTGCTAAAACCTTGGTCTCATGTATCAAATAAGATTCTGTGCAGCTTAATTGATGAATAAAATTCCCCCCCCCCCCCCCCCCAACGTTTCCCCCTAGGGTCTCGATTATGAGCTAATCTAAAATGCCTAGAGACATTGAGAGTCTTCAATCCTTTTTTTGATGTTGTTTACATGTTCCCCTAAACGGACATGCAAGGGTCTGGAGGTCCTGCCAATATATTGTAAAGCACGTAAACAACACAAACTGTAGTACATGTTATTAATTGCTGTATTTGATACTTTCTATTAGTCACTGAAGCCAAAATCGCTTTCCGCTTTTTAAGGTTAACTTTTCGAATGTTTGCAGGTGTTTCATCAGATTTTGTAACGGAGGTGACGTTCCGTCGCCGCCATCTTGCTACACCCCGCACTTGTCCACAGTAAGGATACAGTCTGAAGTCGCCAAGGAGACATCTTCTTACACCCACCGGAGTCTTGCATTCCACAGTTATTTTTACCAGTAAACTGAGCTTATATAGTAAAATACAGTATTTAAAAATCCGTCTGACTGTTTAGATCAAGGGTCTTCAAACTACGGCCCTCCAGTTGTTCAGGAACTACAATTCCCATCATGCCTAGTCATGTCTGTGAATGTCAGATTTTTACAATGCCTCATGGGATGTGTAGTTCCACAACAGCTGGAGGGCCGTAGTTTGAAGATCCCTGGTTTAGATGTTGAATTTTAAAAGCAGCGGCGAGCCTGCTGATCTCACAGGTTTGCTGATCTAACAGAAGACCGCTGCTTTGAAAAATCAACATCAAAACAGTCTTATGGATTTAAAAATAATAATAAATAAAATAATTTCACTATATATGCTGAGTTTACTGGTAAAAATAAGTGTGGGATGCAAGACTCCGGTGGGTGTAACAAGATGTCCGCTTGCTGCCTTCTCACTGTATCCTTACTGTGAATGAATACGGGGTGTAGCAAGATGGCGGGGATGGAACGTCGCTTCCATTACAAAATCTGACGAAACATGGGCGGTGCAGCGCCCACAAGCATAAATGAACAAGATATTTGGGGGGCACACCCTAAAAGATGCATTAAAGCAGGTGCAGCCATAAGAACAGAAAACAGAACAAAATATTACAGCGAACATAAGCAAAAAAGACATTTACCTCCTGCAAGGCTATTTAAAACACCTGAACATTTTCAAAAAATATGGGGATTACAAGCATAAATGGACACAAATCGTCTGTTCACATCCACCAGTCCATAGAGGTGAATGGACCGTCCAATCTGGTCCGACCGAAAAACTGACAGGCGGACCTGAACGGAATAGTCGTGTGGAAGGGGCCTAATTCTAAATGATTTCTGCTGTTTTGGTCATTGTGGGTGGATAATATAAAGACAGATTCCATGCAGTTATAGTAGCAGTATTTAATGGTTAGAAAAACAAAACAAAACAACAACATTCAAGGTAACAAGTTTAACTGAGTGAAATACTGTAATGCAGACACCGCACTACGCCAAAGTCATAACACCCACTTGGTATACTGTTCCCTGTAATTCCCTGAGGTTAGATTTCACACAGATCCTCACATGTAGGGTGGGTGGGTGGGTCTGCTTCCTGAATCTATACTGTGCAATGTCCTCTTTCTCTGCAAAGGTGAGCTTAAATTAAATTGGTGGCTATTAGAAATGTCTAATGATGGTCACACAAGGCTTGAATTTTGGCGAATTCCTGCTGAATTGGCTGAATTTCAAGCCATGGATGGGCTCTATTGGCACCACCCAAATAAACAAAAAAAAACAATTCAACTGAAAAATTGAAGGAGGTGGGTGTAAGTTTCTCTGCTAAACAGTGACTGCAGCCAATGCAGCCACTATATGGGTATTAAGATAACCATGGGTGCAGCGGCTGGCAGAATACAATAGCTGGCAGGGGAGGTTCCTCCATCCATGCTGTATAGTGTGTACGAGGGAAGAAAGTGGTTTCTCTTATTCAGCCTGTGGAGCTTCGCGTGAAAAAAAAAAAATTTAATGTTTATGGCTCGCCCTAATACTGACACTTCCATCCATCAATTTTACTGTATGTGGTAGAGAGCAAGGAGCCTGCAATGGGTGTGTTTGTGAATTCCCATGTGCAATGCAGGAGGGTATTCCCAGATGATCAGACTGATCACAAGGATTGGAGTGGACAAAATCCCCTGGCTGAAAAACTGAAGCCCTGTACAGGTAAGCTGTGCTCCCCAAATGAAGGTGGAGTTTATTTGTAATGAATACATCAATGATCTAGTCCAGGCCATGGACATCCTTCATCTATGGATCCTTCATCTTCTCCTGCAGTGATGGTGATCGGTCCTTACTCTTATACTGAGCGGCATTCACCTAATGACATGTTGGCGCCATTCAGAGCAATAATAACGGGACCACAATGGGGCGGGTCCATGACAGCCTGAGCTCACAGGAAGTGAGTTAAATGACTCTGTCTGTCAGCTTGGAAGAGGAGCGCCATCTGCTGGGCAAACAGCACAGGGCTGGAGATATTGCAGTGAAAGCTTTTTTTGTTTGTTTTTTTTTTTTTAAATATTCCTGGGCTACTTATTTTATTTTTTTTAAACTGTGGTTCTTTTTTAAGGCGTTACTTTAAAGGCCATATTGCACTGGTGATTCTGCAGTTGGCAGAGCTGCCTGTAGGAATGAGCTTTTATTGCTCCTCACCAGCAGCAAAATGACTTGTGTAATAAATATGAGCACAGGGCATTTATTTCTTTACTTTTTCTTGGACCAATGCATTAAATAAAGAATTGTTACAACTGAGTGGAATTCCTTCTCAGTGCCCACTGGTACACACTTCTATCTAAACTCCAGCGATATTAGGGGAGGCAGGTCGCAGGGCTGGTCTGCAGTGCGCTTCTGGAAAGACGAGGGCATTCTGCTCCAGTCCACAAGAGAAAACCGCATGATTGATCTTTGGTAGCCTCTTAATAAAACTTGATCTTCAAAAGGAAGGATGTTTTCTCTGCAATGGAAACAGGAAAACACAATGAAAAGCATTACAAACTGTAAATGTAAAAAGAACAAAACTATCAGAGAGGATGAATGAGCATGGAGATGGGGGGAGGTCCACAGGCAGTAGAAATAAATAAGCTAAAATAAAAAATAAAAAAAAGCCCTTTTAGGGGCGGGATCCACTGGAAGGGTTTTTTTTTTTTTTTTTAGAAAAAATCTCCTAAAGTTTAGCTTTAGGCTAATATTTAGCTGTTTTGTTGTCAGCATTTTTGCAGTGTTTAGGAACATTTACAAGTGTTCAGGAGCGGTAGCATTTTCGGTAAGGAGCGGGCGGCCACCGACATCCTTAAAGTGGGGTTCCATCCAAAAAAAAAAAACTACATGAAAAATCCTAAAAAAAAATACATAAAAACATTTGGATATATATTTTTTTTTTACTCACCTCTAAATGCCTGTTGTTAGGGGGTCCCCCGTAGTCTGCCTCTTCCAGTGCCTGGGCTGGTGACATCACTTCCCCCTCGGCACAGGAAGGGCTCAGCTCTGCTCCCTCCCTCCTGCCAATCATCTGGGACCCATGACAGGTCCCGGGTGACTGAGCGGCCAATCACAGCGCTCGGCGCCGCTCGCGCATGCGCAGTGGGTGCCAGGCTGTGAAGCCACAGCCCGGTGCCCACAGTTGCAATGCCGGCGCCGCCGAACGGAGGGGGAGACGAGCGGGGCTTCGATCCCCCGCATCGCTGGACCCAGGGACAGGTAAGTGTCCAATTAAAAGTCAGCAGCTGCAGTATTTGTAGCTGCTGACTTTTTTTTTTTTTTTGACTGGAACTCCTCTTTAACCAGTGAATAGCTGGTTGTTAAGGAGCGGGCTGGGAAGCGGGCCACTGTGTCTTTCACAACAGCAGACTCATCAGCTGTCAGCAGGGTTGCCTGCTGACAGCTGAATGTAAACTAAACAATTGCTGGCAATAAAAGAAATTGAGATAAAAACAGCATTGGGGTCCTACCCAATCCATACCAGGTCCTTTTGGGTCTGGTATGGATTTTATTTCTTTTTGACACTTTACTTGGTGAATAAGTAGGGATGCAATGTACCCCATACTCATTCACATAAGGGGGGGGGGGGGGTTCCTGGATCTGGGAGCCCCCTTGTTAAAGGGGGATTCCAGATTTCGATAAGCCCCCACAACCACCAGCCAGGGTTGTGTGGAAGAGGCCCTTGTCCAGTGTGGTCAGCTCAGTACAGGAGCTCACTGGATTTCTTGCAAATCAACTGGTATTTTTATGAACTTGCAGTGCTTTTAAAAGGGACAAAACATGGGGAAACGTGCATGTAATATATATATATATATATATATATATATATATATATATATATATATATATATATATATAGAGAGAGAGATAGATATATGGAAATGTGCATTTACTGCATATATCTATATATCTTTTTTTTTTTCCCTGAAATACAATTCAAATTAGGATCTGTGTACAAGCCACTCCTCCTTCTCCATATACAATAGCATAGAAGTTAGCAGGTTCTTCATGCATCAGCCATGATGCTGCTATAGCAACCGCACTGGGCAAAGACACAGCATGCAACCCACAACAATCTGAAATGAAATTAGGAGCCCTAGCCACATTGAGAATTAAAGTGGTATTAAAACCTTCTATGTGAATAACACATAGGGGTTCATTTATTAAAACTAGAGAGTGCAAAATCTGGTGCAGCTCTGCATAGAAAGCAATCAGCTTCCAAGTTTTATTTTCAAAATTTAAGGCCCCGTTCACACGGGCAGAATCTGTCCAAGCGGATCCGCCTTCTCAGCGGGGGGGATCTGTCCACTGATCCCCGCTGAGCAGGCGGGTGACAGGTCCTTGTCCGCTATGCAGAGGAGACATGGGCACAGCCCGCTCTTCCCTATGGGGGGGGGGGTCAGCTGTAAACAGACTGCATGTCCGTTTCCATCTGGTTGTCATCCAATCCACCAGACGGCTGGAGAGCGTATCCCCATACGTCTATTTTTAGCAGATTGGATGCTGGCAGGTGACAGCGGGCACATGTCCGCTGTCATTCGCCGCCCCATAGAGAACAATGGGTGGTCCGGTCGGGTCTGCCTGAAAAATGGATTGGTGGACACGATCAGTTCGCTGGTGTGGAAGGGGCCTAATTGAAGAAGCTGACGTTAGAAGCTGATTGGCTAACATGCACAGCTGCACCAGATTCTGAATATCCAGTCTACTGTGTGTGTTTCTTGTCAAACCTTTCATTGCTTTGTATTCTGCTTGTCAGAATTCTCTCTCATTTGTTTCCTCTTTTTGGGTGGCTACTTTGCCGTGCAGATCCCATGGTGCCCCGGATGAGACTACACCTCTGCACCTCCATACGCTGTATGAGCAGACACACATACAAAGCCCTAAAGCCTAGCACCAAGAGTCCTGTCCCTGCTCCTTCTCCAAAGAAATAGATTAAATGGGGTTAAAAAGAGGAAAGTTGCATATTACTTTATTTCAAGGTACCTGCAAAGTGCTCAGAGGAGTAAGGAGGAGGGTTTTAGGTTGTGACAAGTGAGAGGTACAGAGAGCCTGGAGGAAAACATGAAAAGAAACTGAGGAGCGCCATCTGCTGGCTGCATATAAAATACATCATATTCATTTGCAATATTTTATATTAACCTAGCCTCATTTTTTTTTTATTCTTATATATGTGTTTTGTTTTTTTAGTCCTGAACAATATATATTACAATACTGGTACACATAGAGGGAGATTTAATAAAAACTAGTGCACACAGAATCTGGTGCAGCTCTGCATTAAGACCCCCTTCACACTGAGGCAGTTTTCAGATGTTTTAGCGCTAGAACTAGCACCTGAAAACCGCCTCCTATGCCACCTGAGTGTGAAAGCCCGATTGCCTTCACACTGGGGCAGTGCGCTTGCGGGACATTAGACAAAGTCCTGCAAGCAGCATCTTTGGGGCGGTTTGTCTGTATACAGCACTCCCAAAACGCCCCTGCCCAGTGCAATAAATGGGCAGCGCTTTCTGAAGCGCCTGAAAAGCGATTCAGAAGCACCGCAACACGGGCGCTTTTAACCCCTTCTTTGGCCGCTAGCAGGGATTAAAAACGTCCTGTGGGCAGCTGAAAAATTGCAGCTTAAACAGCGCTAAAGCGCGCTAAAACTGGCGGCACTTTAGCGTAACGCACGGGTGGCCCCAGTGTGAAAGTAGCTTTAAACCAATTAACTTCTGGGTTTTATTGGCAAAGCTTAACTAAACGAGCTGAAGTTAGAAGCTGATTAGTTATTCTGCAAAGTTGCACCAGATTCTGTGTGCGCCAGTTTTAGTAAGGCTCTATCCACACTTGTGCGACTTGTCATGTGACTTTGGACATAGAGGCGCATGACAAGTCGCACCCGTTCAGATCAGGGCAACTTAGAAAAGATGACTGCACTACTTTGATGCGAGTGTAAAGTCGGATCAAAGTTGCACTGGAAATCGTGCGACTTTGGAGTCACGCAAGTGTCAATGGAGCCTAAACCTCCCCCTAAAACTGACGCAGAAGAAAAAGATCAGTTTACTTATTATTTACCTGTCTGAGACACCTGTAATATCACAATTTCCTGTAATAAAACATAAGGGTTACTATTTTTTTTAGACTTCAGATTAATGCACATATATAAAAAAAAAAAAAAAAAAAAAGACAGTCTAAAACAGGGGTGTCCAAACTTTTTTCAAAGAGGGCCAGATTTGATGAAGTGAACATGCGTGAGGGCCGACCATTTCGCCTGAAATTCTTTGAACCATTAAAATTCGGTCTAAGTGTGTTCGTCTGAGCACTAATACATGGCCCAACAAGAATTCTCTTGTCTTTGTGGCTGTTTGGTGAAGAGATGAGCTCGGGCGTGTTATTTGGAGATAGATAGATAGATAGATAGATAGATAGATAGATAGATAGATAGATAGATAGATAGATAGATAGATAGATAGATAACTAAATAATTAAGGATAAGGAAAATAATGGGTGAATTCATAGATAGATAGATATCTTTATATCTATCTTTTGTTGCGCCAAAGAATCCCAGAGCGCCACTCAGGAGTAAGGATGAGCTCGAGCGTGTTATTTGGATATACCGTATATATCGGTGTATAAAACGCACCTTCACTTTAAAAGGGAAGTTTCAGAAAAAAATTACATTTTAAATGAACTGTGAAGCAAAATAAAGGTCAGTGCCCATCAATGCAGCCTAATCAGTGCACATCTGCAGCCTCAACATTGCCATGAATGCAGCCTCACATGTGCCATGAAAGCAGCCTCACATGTGCCATAAATGCAGCCTCACATGTGCCATGAATGCAGCCTCACATGTGCCATGAATGCAGCCTCAAACCTGCCATGAATGCAGCCTCAAACCTGCCATGAATGCAGCCTCAAACGTGCCATGAATGCAGCCTCAAACGTGCCATGAATGCAGCCTCAAACCTGCCATGAATGCAGCCTCAAACGTGCCATGAATGCAGCCTCAAACCTGCCATGAATGCAGCCTCAAACGTGCCATGAATGCAGCCTCAAACGTGCCATGAATGCAGCCTTACACGTGCCATGAATGCAGCCTTACCATTGCCATTAGTGCAGCTTGATCGATGCCCATCTGCAGCCTCGGAAGGGACAGGGAGGGGGCGGGACGAGCGCCGACAGATTACATACAGGAGAATCTCCCATTTACTCAGGCGGCCTCTTTAATACAAAGTCCCGCCTCCTATGATAGACAGAACAGTCGTCCAATGGCAGCTCAGGAGACAGGACATCCTATTACCGCAGCTTGCTGAGTAAACAGGAGAATCTCTGTATATAATCTGACGGCGCTCGTCCCGCCTCCTCGTTGTCCCCTCTGAGGCAGTGCCGTCAAATACGGTATATATTTTTTGTGGCTCTGGGGGCCACAATAGATATATATCCAAATCACCAGGGGGGCCGTATTAAACCGTAACGTGAACGGCAATTGGCCCACGGGCCGGACTTTGGACAAGCCTGGTCTAAAACAAAGGATTTTTTTTTTCCAAGGAAGCAGACATGGAAACCAAAGCTTAGAGCTCGTATGCATTGTGTGCACGGATTTTGGGTTTTCCAACTGATGTTGGATTGTGATGTATTTCATGTGCGATTCGTTTCTTTACCAAATTCGACATTTGGATGAAATTTTTGTTGTTCGGAGATTTGGATGTATCCGAATCTCCGAATCACAAGAGTAAGGCCTCTTTCTCATCACTGATCCGCCCCGTGAACATCCGCTGGCTCAGCGGGGATCGCTCCACCGATCCCCGCTGAGCAGGAAGATGACAGGTGCATCGCTGCACGCTGTGCAGCGACGGACCTGTCAGAGCGCCGCTCTCCCCTATGGGGGATCGGATGACGACGAACCGTAGTGTCCGTCGTCACCCGATCCGATCCGAAAACGGATGGAAAAGTAGGTTTTTCCTCCGTTACACTTTTCGGATCGGAGCGGGGTCGGATGTCAGCGGACATGTCACCGCTCACATCCGACGCTCCATAGGGATGAATGTATGTCCGTTTTCCATCCGAAAACGGAAGGATGAAAAACGGACATACGGATCGTCCATGTGAAAGAGGCCTAACGAATTTCAAAGAATCCGAAAATAAATTATTACGAAAACCCTGAATTCATTTGTTTCATTCGTTTGCAACTTCAAAGGTTTTGCAAGTTCAATAATATGTGTCACATTCTGTATTGTTTTTTGATTGGCCAAAGTTGCAAAACACCAAAGCCGCAAGCAAGTCGCATCGAAATAGCAAGCAAAGGTCGCAAGGCAACCAAGTCGTAAGCAAAGTCGTACTGGAAAAATAACAAATGAATCCAAATCTTCTGAAAGAACTTCCGAAGATTCAAATCGATTCGGAACAGCAAATATACGACACGAAACAAATCATTCTATCACAACCAATATGACTAAAGGAAATGATTGACTTAACAAATGAATCAGAAACCAAACTCTTTTTCCCATCGTGCAGATCTCTGATTTCTGAAGGAAATTCAGATTTCCAATGTGAATGTTTGGTGAATTTCATTCATTGCTTTAAAACCACTTGCCGGCCATCGACGTACCTCTATGTCGCAAGACTTCAAGTGGTTGTACTAGGATGATATGGAGCGTCAGGCAACACCCCACTACCGTTCATTTTTCAGAGCCAGCAGTCGTCCTAGCGGCTTCCGCAACTTGCTCTGGCTCTCCTATCCCTCCACTGGCTGGTCGGACAGCGGAACAAAGCCAGGATCGGTTTGATCGGCTATGGTAACCCAGAAGCGATGACCTGACATCACTTTTCGGTTTGCCCTGGGCGCCATTTTTGAAAAAGTCGAAAAGCATTCAAGAAACACAGATTTTGTTTTTATTTAACGCTTTTAACGGCAGAGGAGGGATTTAGAGTCTTATAGACCCCAAATCTCTCCATAAAGAGGACCTGTCACTGCCTATTGCTGTCAGAAGGAATGTTTACATTCCTTCTGACAGCAATAAAAGTGACTAAAAAAAAAAAGAAATTGAAAGCAACAGTGTAAAAAATTAAAAGAAATAAATTAAGAATAAAAAAAAAAAAAAAAAAAAGCAAAGTGCCCCCCCATCCCACGTGCTCGCATGCAAAGTTGAACGCATGCGGCGGTCCTGCACACATGCAAACAACGATCGTCCCACACATGACCACAAAACGTCAGATAATGGGCAATAATTCTAGCACCAGACTTCCTCTGTAAATCTAAAGTGGTAACCTGTAAAAGCTTTTAACCACTTCAGCCCCGGAAGGTTTTACCCCCTTCATGACCAGGCCATTTTTTGCGATACGGCACTGCGTTGCTTTAACTGACAATTGCGCGGTCGTGCGACGTTGTACACACATACATTTTTTTCCCACAAATAGAGCTTTCTTTTGGTGGTATTTGATCCCCTCTGCGGTTTTTATTTTTTGCGCTATAAACAAAAAAATACTGACAATTTTGAAAAAAAAAATAATATTTTTTACTTCTTTACTTTACTTCTGCTATAAAACATATCCAATAAATAAATGTAAAAAATCTAATATTTTCATAAATTTTGGCCAATATGTATTCTGCTACATATTTTTGGTAAAAAAAAAATCCCAATAAACATATATTGATTGGTTTGCTTAGCAGAAAACACAAGATCTCCATTTTCCCCTCTGGCAGAACGACAGTCTGCCTTGTTTACATAGACAGACAGCCGTTCTGCCTCTCCACAGAACATTTGCCGGGTCCCAGCAGACATTGCGTCCACCGGACCCCCCCGATTGGCTCCCGCTGTGTCCAAATCACAGATGGAGCGGGTCACTGGTGGCGGGTGCGCGCACCCCACCCAGACGCTGTGCACAAAATTACGTACCTGTACGTGTTATCGCACAGGAGGGCCGCCCTGCTGCAGTTAATCTGCGTGGGGCGGTCCAGAAGCACTTACAGTATTGCCCATGGATATTAAAATTGACATTGTCTGTCACTGTTGCACAGGCGTGCGCAATTTTAAAGCATGACATGTTGGGCATCTATTTACTTGGCGTAACATCATCTTTTATATTTTTCAAAACAATTGGGTTATGTATTGTGTTTTGGTGCATTAAAGTTCAAAAAAGTGTAATTTTTTTTCCCAAACAATTGCATTTGAAAAACCACTGCACAAATACCGTGTGACATAAAAAAAACTCCACCAATGTATTCTCTAGGGCAGGGATATGCAATTAGAGGACCTCCAGCTGTTGCAAAACTACAAGTCCCATCGTGCCTCTGCCTCTGGGTGTCGTGCTTGTGGCTGTCAGAGTCTTGCTATGCCTCATGGGACTTGTAGTTCTGCAACAGCTGGAGGTCCGCTAATTGCATATCCCTACTGTAGGGCTACTGCTTTAAAAAAAATATATATATATATATAAATGTTTGGGGGTTCCAAGTAATTTTCTAGCAAAAAATATTTACTGTTACATGTAAACAAAAAGTGCCAGAAAAGGCCTGGTGCTCAAGTGGTTAAAAATATGCCCCCCCCCACCCCCGCTGGTGTTAGTGCAGAAATAGCTCACCAGACTGACCTGAATGCTCCATCGATCTACATGATGACGCTGAACCTTGTATGGGGGATCTACCACTAAGAACGGAGTTGGTCCTTCTCCCGAATCCTAAAGACTGGAGTACCGCTGTTCTCTCCGGGTTAAAGAGCTTGAAGGCCTCTTCTCTCTCCTTCTGTCTGACTTCTACGAGACATATTTCATACAATAAGTGGTGGCTAGGGATGAGCCGAACACCCCCCGGTTCGGTTCGCACCAGAACCCGCGAACGGACCGAAAGTTCGCACGAACGTTAGAACCCCATTGACGTCTATGGGACTCGAACGTTCGAAATCAAAAGTGCTCATTTTAAAGGCTAATTTGCATGGTATTGTCCTAAAAAGGGTTTGGGGACCCGGGTCCTACCCCAGGGGACATGTATCAATGCAAAAAAAACTTTTAAAAACGGCCGTTTTTTCGGGAGCAGTGATTTTAATGATGCTTAAAGTAAAAAAAAAAAAGTGAAATATTCCTTTAAATATCGTACCTGGGGGGTGTCTATAGTATGCCTGTAAAGTGACGCGTGTTTCCCATGTTTAGAACAGTCCCTGCACCAAATGTCATTTTTAAAGGAAAAAATCTCATTTAAAACTGCTTGCGGGTTTAATGTCATGTCGGGTCATGGCAATATGGATGAAAATCAGTGAGACAAACGGCATGGGTACCCCCCAGTCCATTACCAGTCCCTTTGGGTCTTGTATGGATATTAAGGGGAACCCCGCACCCAAATTAAAATAAGGAAAGGTGTGGGGCCACCAGGCCCTATATACTCTGAACAGCAGTATACAGGCGGTGCAAACAAGACAGGGACTGTAGGTTTGTTGTTAAGTAGAATCTGTTTGTAATTTTGAACATTTTTAACGTGTTTAGCTCCAGCCAAAAAATCTTTTCTAAGCTTTTTGGAAAACATAGGGAAGGGTTATCACCCCTGTGACATTTGTTTTGCTGTCTTTCCTCCTCTTCAGAAGATTTCACCTCACTTTTTTGTCCCAATGAAAAATGTTTTTTGAAAATTTGGGTTTTTTTGTGGAACAAGGATTGGAAAGCATCAGTGGAAAGGAGAACTTGTTTTCCCATATTAACTCTTACAGGAGAGAATTTCCCTTCCTAGGGGTAGATTTCATCTCACTTCCTGTTGTCTCCTTCCGTTTGCAAGTAGGAGTCGTTTGTAAGTTAGATGTTTGAAAGTAGGGTCCTGCCCTATATACTCAGCAGAAATTTGGGCCTTAGGTGTTGCTGTGGCCACAACACTGTAAGCCCTCACAGGGCCCTGCTGTGAAATATTAGATCAAGAATTGTAATTACATGCCCCTGTTGAACAGCAGCTGAAAAATTAGGCCTTAGGCACTGGTGCTGGTGCCACAACACTGCAACCCCTCACAGACACTCTAGTTGGAACGCAGGAACGAGCCCTGCTGCAAATTATTGCTTCAAAAATTGTAATTACACGCCCCTGTTAGACAGGGGCAGAAAAATTGGGCCTTAGGCACTGGTGCTGGTGCCACAACACTGCAACCCCTCACAGACACTCTAGTTGGAACGCAGGAACGAGCCCTGCTGCAAAGTATTGCATCAAAAATTGTAATTACACGCCCCTGTTAGACAGGGGCTGAAAAATTGGGCCTTAGGCACTGGTGGTGGCGCCCAGAACCAAAAATGTTCTTACAAGCTATCAGCGTGATGATTGAGGAGGAAGAGGATAATTACTCAGGGATAGTCACTCAGCATCAGCATAGGCAGTCTTTGAAGGGATCTGAGATTTCAAAAAAAATTATTCGGTTACATCAGCATCAGGTGCTTGGTAGCTGGTGGTGATCCAAGACTCATTCATTTTTATGAAGGTCAGCCGATCGACCGAGTCGGTGGACAGACGCACCCTGTGATCGGTTACCACGCCTCCAGCAGCACTGAATGTGCGTTCCGAAAGAACGCTGGATGCAGGACAGGCCAGTAGCTCAATTGCATACTGTGCAAGCTCTGGCCAGTGATCCATCCTCAAGACCCAGTAACCCAGAGGATTTTCGGTGGGAAAGGTGTCCAAGTCTGATCTTGCCCCTAGGTATTCCTGCACCATGTAAAACAGACGCTGGCGATGGTTGCTGGAACCGATCATACCTTGGGGCTGCGGACCAAAAAATTGTCTGAACGCATCGGTCAGACGGCCACCTTCTCCACCGCTCCTTCTTTGACTGACCGAAGCCTCAGCAACACGTTGTCCAGAAACAGGAGTTTGTAACCTCCCAGTCTCTGGGAACGCGTTGCACAGACCTTTCTGCAAGGCCTCCCGAAGATGTTTCATCCTCTGCTCCCTCTGCGATGGCAAGATAAGGTCCGCAACCTTACCCTTGTAACGTGGATCAAGGAGGGTTGCCAGCCAGTATTGGTCCTTCTCCTTGATACCACGAATACGAGGATCCTTACGCAGGCTTTGCAGGATCAGGGAGGCCATGCAGCGTAGGTTTGCTGAGGCATTCGGTCCGGAGTCCTCTGGGTCACTAAGAACGACATGGTCCGCAGCCACCTCCTCCCAGCCACGTACAAGTCCATGTGTTTCTTGGGACTGATCCCTTAAAGACTGCTGCTGATGCTGAGTGCCAGGCTCCACCTCCATACTGACACAATCTTCCTCCTCCTCCTCTTCCTCCTCGTCCTCTTCCTGTGTGATCGGCGGGCACGCAGGAACACTGTCTGGATAAAGGGGGCCTTGAGAGCTAAGGAAGTCCTCCTCTTCCTGCCTCTGTTCTGCCTCAAGTGCCCTGTCCATTATTCCACGCAGCGTGTGCTCCAACAGGTGGACAAGGGGGACAGTGTCACTGATGCATGCACTGTCACTGCTCACCATCCTCGTGGCCTCCTCGAATGGTGACAGGACAGTGCATGCATCCCTGATCATGGCCCACTGGCGTGGGGAAAAAAAACCAAGCTCCCCTGACCCTGTCCTGGTGCCATAGTCGCACAGGTACTCATTGATGGCCCTCTGCTGCGTGTGCAGCCGCTGCAGCATGGCCAACGTTGAGTTCCACCTGGTGGGCATGTCACAGATTAGGCGGTTCTTGGGCAGGTTAAACTCCTTTTGGAGGTCCGTCAGCCGAGCACTGGCATTATATGACCGGCGGAAATGCACACAGACTTTCCTGGCCTGCCTCAGGACATCCTGTAAGCCCGGGTACCTGCCCAAGAACCGCTGCACCACCAAGTTAAGGACGTGAGCCAAACAGGGCACATGGGTCATTTGTCCCTGTCGGAGGGCAGAGAGGAGGTTGGTGCCATTGTCGCAAACCACCATTCCTGCCTTAAGTTGGCGTGGCGTCAACCACCTCTGAACCTGCCCCTGCAGAGCTGACAGAACCTCTGCCCCAGTGTGGCTCCTGTCCCCCAAGCACACCAGCTCAAGCACCGCATGGCATCTTTTGGCCTGCGTACTTGCGTAGCCCCTTGAACGCCTACGGAGCACCGCTGGTTCCGAGGAAGAGGCCATGGAGGAAGAAGAAGAGGAGGGGGTGGAGGAGAGAGGTGTGTCACAATCAGCATTTTGGAGGCGTGGTGGCGGAACAACCTCCAACACTACTGCACCTTGTCCTGCATCCTTCCCAGCTGCCAGCAGAGTCACCCAATGCGCCGTGAAACTTAGGTAACGTCCCTGTCCATGCCTGCTGGACCATGAGTCAGCGGTAATATGCACCTTACCGCTGACCGCCCTGTCCAGCGAGGCATGGACATTGCCTTCCACATGCCGGTAGAGAGCCGGAATCGCCTTCCGTGAGAAAAAGTGGCGTTTGGGTACCTGCCACTGAGGAACCGCACATTCCACAAACTCACGGAAGGGGGCAGAGTCTACCAACTGAAAAGGCAGCAGTTGAAGTGCTAGCAATTTTGCCAAGCTAGCATTCAACCGCTGGGCATGTGGATGGCTGGGAGCAAACTTCTTTCGGCGGTGCAGCAGCTGGGGCAGGGAAATTTGCCTGGTACAATCTGACGTCGGTGTACCAAAAGCAGATTGCCCACAAGTACTTGGCTGTGACACACCTAATTCTACACCTTCATTCCTCTCACTGCAGGTCTCAGAGAGGACTGAAGGTCTAGTGGGGTTGGAAATCTCAGCTGATGAGGAGCAAGGAGAGATCCTCTTTGTTCTTTGGTGTGGGTCTTTTAGATACGCTTGCCAACGAACTGCATGGCAGGTCAACATATGTCTGGTCAAGCATGTGGTACCCAAGCGGGAGATATTTTGGCCACGCGAGATACGCTTGAGACATATGTTGCAAATAGCAGCGGTGCGATCTGATGCACTCGTCTCAAAAAAGGCCCACACCAAAGAACTTTTTGAATAACGCGCAGAGACTGCAGCGCCCTGCACATGTGGAGCTTTGGGGTGTGATGCAGTCAATGTGCTGCCCTTAGGCTGGCCCCTGGAGGGCATCCTGCCTCGTTGGTGATGTGCTGCCGCCTCCTCCTCCTCCTCCTCCTCCTCCTCCTCCTCCTCCTCCTCTCTCCTATCAGGCACCCACGTTGAGTCAGTGACCTCATCATCCCCTCCCTCCTCATCACTGGAGCAAACCTGGCAGTATGCTGCAGCAGGGGGAGCATGACTGCCAGATTGCTGTCCTTCTTGGGCACCCCCTCTGTCCGCGCTCATGTTACTGCCTTCATCGAGCTCAGTATCGTCATCAGAGCCTTCCAAACGCTGGGCATCCTCCTGGAGCATGTACCCAACACTGTGGTCAAACAGTTCGAGGGAATCCTCATGAGGACATGGTGGAGCTAGGGAAGGAGTCACTGATGACATTGAGCTGAGGGAAGAGGCCGCTGCTTTGCCAGACAAAGCACCCTGGGCATGGGTGAGAGAGGATGAGGAGGATGAGGACGGCTTGGTCATCCACTCGACCAAGTCTTCCGCATGTTGCGGCTCAACATGGCCAGCTGCCGAAAAAAAGGCCAAGCGTGTCCCATGGCCACGTGCTGATGAGGATGCACCGTCTCCACGACCAGCACTAGACACAGAGCCTGCTTGCCCTCTCTTATTGGCTTGTGACTGTCTGCCTCTCCTTCTTGGCCTTCCAGACATACTAATGGCCTGTAGCTGCACTAAGCTGGGATAGAACACCTGTAATTTTCTTCAAGTAGCTTTATATACTGTAACCAGACAAGCCTGCCTGTCAGTAGGAAGATAACAGGAACGGATCTAGCTGAACACTGTGAGCAGGACGCACTGTACTAAATGTAAATAGTCTAGCTGCCTGACCGTGGTACTAATAGGATCAAATAGAACACCTGTAATTTTCTTCAGGTAGCTTTATATACTGTAACCAGACAAGCCTGCCTGTCAGTAGGAAGATAACAGGAACGGATCTAGCTGTACACTGTGAGCAGGACGCACTGTACTAAATGTAAATAGTCTAGCTGCCTGACCGTGGTACTAATAGGATCAAATAGAACACCTGTAATTTTCTTCAGGTAGCTTTATATACTGTAACCAGACAAGCCTGCCTGTCAGTAGGAAGATAACAGGAACGGATCTAGCTGAACACTGTGAGCAGGACACACTGTACTAAATGTAAATAGTCTAGCTGCCTGACCGTGGTACTAATAGGATCAAATAGAACACCTGTAATTTTCTTCAGGTAGCTTTATATACTGTAACCAGACAAGCCTGCCGGTCAGTAGGAATTTAACAGGAACGGATCTAGCTGAACACTGTGAGCAGGACGCACTGCACTAAATGTAAATAGCAGGAACGGATCTAGCTGAACACTGTGAGCAGGACGCACTGCACTAAATGTAAATAGTCTAGAAGATAACAGGAACGGATCTAGCTGAACACTGTGAGCAGGACGCACTGCATTAAATGTAAATAGTCTAGATAGAAGATAACAGGAACGGATCTAGCTAAACTGAATACAGTGTATATATATATATGCAACACCTGGGATGCATATATATACACAATACACTGTAAGTGCAGCTAACTGACTGACTGTTCTGCCTAATCTATCTAACTCAAATCAAATGACACTGTCTCTCTCTCTCTCTATCTCTCAGCACACCGGAACACACACTACACAGGGCCGCCGTGCAGGCGGCCTTATATAGTGTGGGGTGTGTACTAAATGCCCTGAGCCGTAATTGGCCAAAGCCACCCTGGCTTTGGCCAATTACAGCTCTCTCTACTGACAGCGCTGTGATTGGCCAAGCATGCGGGTCATAGTGCATGCTTGGCCAATCATCAGCCAGCAATGCACTGCGATGCCGCAGTGAATTATGGGCCGTGACGCGCCACACGAATTTAGCGCGAATGGCCCATAACGTTCGCAATTCGGCGAACGATCGAACAGCCGATGTTCGAGTCGAACATGGGTTCGACTCGAACACGAAGCTCATCCCTAGTGGTGGCTATTTCTTATGTTCTTATGCTCGGATCATTTGCAGATAACGATTGTAACACAGTAATACTGACCACGCATGCACAATCTGACTGCCCCGCCATCACTTGTTCACCCCAACAAAGGTCAGTGCTACAGTACTTCCAGGGGCTTTGACCATCCATGGTCTATTGGCTATGTTGGAGTGTGCTGTCTGAGCATGTGCATGGTTGTGTCAGGGCTGGGCTCAGGCCTTCCTTCTCTGAGCTGGCCACACACCTGTCGGCTAATTGCCAGCTCCCATCTCTCTAGGCAGTTACTCACCTGTTGATGATATCCTGCTCTTCAGTCCTGCTTACTTAAGCCGTCCAGTCCAGAGGATCTCTGCCTTCACCTTGGTCAACATCACAGAGCCTATCTCCTGCGTTCCTGTTTAAAGACTTGCTTTGCTGACATCCCTTCTGGCTCCAGATCCTGCTTGCTGTTCCACTACATTTATCCCTGACTTCTGGCTTGGCTGACTATCCGTTCCGGTTACTGAACTTTGGCTATGTTTTGACTTCATTTGTTCTTTTTACTTTTATTATTAAACAAGTGTGATTTAGCTGTACTTCTGTCTCGGTCCGATTTCATGGTTTCTGACAGGTTGGTTGAGGGTGTGCACATGCTGGCATGCATTCCTGCACAGAGGGGGTAGTGCACATGTCAAGGAGGGTATTTAAACCCTTTCCTCTATGGCGGCTGGAGCTGTGACTTTCTGACATTTCTTGTGCTTAGCCTGACTTCTGACTTTTCTGTTGCCTGACCCGGATGGCCTGCCTCTGCTCTCTGCCTATTTCTCCTGCTCCTTGCCCACCGCATGCATTGATCTCTGCCTGAACCAGGCCACTCTGGTTGTGGCCATTCTGTCTTCTCTTCACAACCTCCCTGTTCCTGCTAGCCCTTGGTGGGGTGATTTATGACCTAGTGATAGCTTAGCCTGGTGGTCATTAGGCTTACCCAGCCCATCATCCTTTGCTACTGTAGATGCTCTGGTGAAGATCAAATTGTCACTTAGACTTCACACCTCAGGTGAACCCACCTCACCCATCAGGAGTGAATCTCATCACAGCCAGTCAATGGGCACCTTCCATAAACTGAAATCACTTTTAACTGTATGAGAACCCAAAAGTGAACCTGTGATCTGTCCACGTAGAGCAAAGTAACAGATTCACTTTATTGTGTAAGTGTAAGAGAGCCGTACTCCCCACAGCCCGATCTCAAGGAATAGTAGTAGACAAAAAAAAAAAAGGGAGGTTTGGGACTTTAAATGAGGCTGTTGACTTGTTGAGGTTGAATTGTATGTTGACATATTTTGCACAGGCGTGCGCAATTTTAAAGCATGACATGTTTGGCATCTATTTACTTGGCGTAAGATCATCTTTCATATTTTTCAAAACAATTGGGTTATGTATTGTGTTTTTGTGCATTAAAATTCAAAAAAGTGTATTTTTTTCCTCAAAAATTGCATTTGAAAAACCACTGCACAAATACCGTGTGACATAAAAAAACTCCACCAATGTATTCTATAGGGCCTCTGCTTTAAAAAAAAATATAAAAATGTTTGGGGATTCCAAGTAATTTTCTAGCAAAATCCTGACATATTTTATTGGCATGAAAGGATGTTGGAGTAAATAACAATGGTACAAAACATGTATACAGGTAATTTCATATATATATATACACACGAACACATGGCATGGACATCATAAATGAATAGATATACACATGTCAGCTCAGCAGCAAATGACAATATTATATTATATTTATATATATATATATCCATATATACATATATACACACACACACACGTCATCTTGACAGCACATCGCAATATTGAATCAATTTTGTATAAAACAATAAAGACATAATTGGAGATAGTAAATCTGAATTGAATCCTATTAGTGCATACGGCTACATCCTAAATGCCCGACATGTTTTGTGTGAAAACACTTCCTCAGGGGCGGATGCTCAAGGATATCTACAGAAGAACAGAGTAATTAAAATTGAATGTTACACTAAACAGAGCAGGAAAGGACAGGATTGCCAATCCTGGTTACTTGCATAAAGTAGAGTAGACATGTGCACTGCCTAAAAATGTGTTTGTTTTCGTTTCATTTGTTGTTTTATTTTTGTTCGTTTTTCGGATCATTCGTTATGATCACAATTCGGAAAAAAAAAAAAAAAAAAATTCGGTAATTCGGAAAAAAATACATAAATAAATCAGTAATTCATAAATTCGAAAAAAACAAAACAAAAAAAAAATCGGTAATTTGGAAATTTAAAAAAACAAACAAAAAAAAACAGTAATTCGGAAAAAAATAAATCAGTAATTCGTAAATTAAAAAAAAAAAAATCGGTAATTTGGAAATTAAAAAAAAAAACAAAAAAACGTAATTCAAAAAAAAATGGTAATTTGAAAATTCCAAAACCCAAAAATTCTAAATTCTGAAATACTAACTAACTAATAATAACAACTATTACTAACGATTAAATTATAGGTATTGGAATTTCCTTTCAAATTTGGCTGTTAGTGAACATAACGAATACGAATTTATCCGAGCTTACGAATTATCCGAATGCTGCATCTAAACAAATGGAACAAATGAATAATAATAAAAATTTTTTTCATTATTATAGTAATTTATTATTAATAATTTGTTAAGTTCCATTCGTTTAGATGCGCCATTTGTTATTTTGGATAACTTCGGATAAATTCGTATTCGTTACGTTCACTAACAGCCAAATTTAAAAGGAAATTCCAATACCAATAATTTAATAGCTAGTAATAGTTAAGTTATTATTATTAGTTATTTCAGATTTTCGAATTTTCGGGATTTAGAATTTCCGAATGTTTTTTTTTTTTAATTTACGATTTTTCGAATATTCAAATTTACGAATATCCAGAAAATTTTGTAAATTTGGATATTTCTGAATTAACGAATTTGTTGAAATTAGTTTAAAAAAAAGAATTTAGAATAAAACGAATTGCACATGTCTAAAGTAGAGTACGATGGTATGTAGTATTTGTGGGGCCAGAGAGGTTGTCTGTCATAGGATGTAGCCATATGCACTAATAGGATTCCATTCAGATTTACTATCTCCAATTAGTTATGTCTTTATCATTTTATACAAAATTCATTCAATATTGTGATGTGCTGTCAAGATGACATCTGTGTATATATATGAATTTATACAATTTTATTGTCATGTGCTGCTGAGTTGACATGTGTATATCTATTTATTTATGATGTCTATACCATGTGTGCATGTGTATATATATGAAATTACCTGTATACATGTTTTGTACCATTGTTATTTACTCCAACATCCTTTCATGTCAATAAAATATGTCAACATACAATTCAACCTCAACAAGTCAACAGCCTCATTTAAAGTCCCAAACCTACTTTTTTTTGTCTAATTGAGCCAGGGATGGAGGTTTGAGTAAAATATACAGTGCTTGTAGGTATGGGGGAAGCGTTTGACTCTCTATAGTGGATGGCTGAATGGCCAATAGTAGACATGTGCAACTCGTTTCGTTCCAAATTCGTTTTATTAAGGAATTTAGACAAATCTGTTAATTCGGAAATATCCCAATATTCAAAAATTCGACATTTCGGAAATTCGGAGATCCAAAAACAAGAATGAAAATCTGAAAATTCAAAAGAACAAACATCTGAAAATAAGAACGAAAATCCAAAAATCTGACACGTGCACTGCCGAAAAATTTGTTTGTTCTTGTTTTCGTTTTAATTCGTTGTTTGTTTTTTTTCGGAAATTCAAAAAATTTGAAGAAATTCAGAATTCGGAAATTTGAAAATCCGAAAATAAGAAAGAAAAATCCGAAAATTCGAAATAATAACGAACTAATAATAACTATTAAATTCTAGGTATTTCTTTTCAAATTTGGCTGTTAGTGAACGTAACAAATACGAATTTATCCGAAGTTACGAATTATCCGTAATAATGAATGCCGTATCTAAACTAATGGAACATCACTAATTAATAATAGTAAATAACAAAAATAATTATAATAAAAAGATATTATTATTATTTATTGTTATTTCGTTACGTTCCATTTGTTTAGATGCCATTCCTTATTTCGGATAATTCGTAACTTCGGATAAATTTGCGTTTGTTACGTTTGCTAACAGCCAAATTTGAAAGGAAATTCCAATACCTATAATTTAATAGTTAGTTATTGTTAGTTAGTTATTTCGAATTTTTGGATTTTCGTTCTTTCGAATTTTCGGATTTTCCTTTCTTATTTTCCGATTTTTGAATTCCAAATTTTCGAATTTCTGAATTCCGAAAAAAAAAAAAAAAAAACACAAAAAACTAATTAAATGAAAACAAAAACAAACAAAATATTGGGCAGTGCACATGTGTAGCCAATAGCTGAATCCAAGCAAAATTACATGGGGCAGACAAAGAAGAAAGTGATGTGGGGGGGGGGGGGGCAATTATGTGTAACGTTTACTTTACTAAAACTGGAGCAGACAAAATCTGGAGCCGCTGTGCATAGCAACTAGGGTTGTCCCGATACTAGTATCGGTATCGGGACCGATACCAAGGATTTGTGCGAGTACTTGTATTCGCACAAATGCTCCAAATGCCAGATCCCATACCTGGGAGAGAAAGCGACCCGGCGCAACCGGAAGTCAGAGGGCGGAACAGCGGAAGTGATGCTCCGTGTCCACATCGGCGGTTGGACATCCCGACGCCCATCTTGGTACACCCTGCACTCAGCCACAGTAAGTCAGCAGCGGCCATCTTGTTACACTCAGCCCATATAGTTCAGGCTGGGTGTAACAAGATGGCCACTGCTGCTTTTATGCGGCCGAGTGCAAGAAGTACCAAGATGGGCCGTCGCAGGCAGCCTTTCCTCATGGCATTTCAGTGCCTGCTCATCAGTGCTCATAAATGCCACCTATCAGTGCCCAATGTCCATAAGTGCCGCTCATCAGTGCCAGCCACCTATCAGTGCCAGCCACTTGCCAGTGCCACCTGTCAGTGCCAGCCATCAGTGCTTCTGTCAGTGCCAGCCATCAGTCAGTGCTCATCAGTGCCACCTAATCCTATCAGTGCTCATCAGTGCCACCTAATCCTATCAGTGCTCATCAGTGCTGCATGTCAGTGCCACCTAATCTGTATTGTGCTTTGAAATCTGTCACATGACATAAAAAAAAAAGTATCGGTAATCGGTATCGGCGAGTACTTGAAAAAAAGTATCAGTACTTGTACTCGGTCCTCAAAAAGTGGTATCGGGACAACCCTAATAGCAACCAATCAGCTTTGCCAGTTAGGCTTCGAAAATAAAAGCATAAAGCTGATTGGTTGCCATGCACAGCTGCTCCAGATTCTGGCTGCTCCAGTTTTAATAAATTACTACCAGTTTAATAAATCAAAGCTGACTTCCAGGATGATGTAAAAGACAGACCCGGATGAAAGCAGCTCGGTATTCATTATCTTATATTATTAATGTGTATTTTTTTATATAGCAAACAGTGGAAGTGGCTTAGATACACTTTAGTTACCCTGACAGCTGACCAGCAGACCAGCGCTGTATGTGAGGTCACCAAGGGCCCCGCCCACAGCCTGGAGCGTCAGAGGAAAGAAGAGAACGTCGGCTGCCAGGGGAGTGAGGAATAAAGTATATAATATAATAAAGTGTTACATCCGAATCTCTAACCTGACCTCCATCATCCCTTTTAGTCTTGCTCAGTTGTACAGGCTTCCTCTCTAATGAAATGACTTACCCTGGTTTCACTGCACACCGAGTTTCTCACAGTGTGCATCAGAAGGTGCATCAAGGTCAGAGCCCCCTTCGTTTCCTGGCTGGAGGACGTCCAGCATCATCTAGGTCTTTCCTCCCCAGCCGAACTGTCACTGGTCCGCCCTTTTCACTCATTTGATTTCAGTTCTTTCAATCACTGAGGCTCAACATAACATGTGGGCGTTACCTAGAGTAGTCTGCATGCAATAGACCACTCCGCCAGACTGAGATTCACATAACTTCTCCCAGGGCTGGGGGGTCTCTCGAGGGGAGTACTGAGGCAGAGGGATGTGATGTTTTCATGAAGCTTTGTACAGCTCCCTGCTGACCAGTGGTGGCCCATAATGCAGGTCGCAGGGTCGCCGCCAGCCCCCCCCCCGCCCATATCAATGCGTCCCCCCACTATTCTACATGTGGGGCGCCGGACACATGGATTCCAATGGGTTTTTTTTTTCAAGCACATGATTAGAGCCTGAGGTTCTGATAGGCTTCAAAAAGGGGAGGGCTTGGAGTGCAGAGCACTGCGCCCCCAGCCCACCCAGTTGTGTGACAATATCGAATGAATATTTGCTATTGTCACAATGATTCTTCTCCTCCTGGCCAATCAGGAAGCGGGTCGAGACCCGTTTCCTGATTGGCTAAAAGAAGCGATCCTATTGGCCGAGGAGGAGACGCATGGCCGCCGTGATGCAGGGAAGCCATCGCTTGGAATGGGGGGGGCGGGGTTGTGCGATTTACCCACCGCACCTTTATCAAGCCGGAAGAAATTCTTCTTGGCTTCTTCAGCTTGCCCGCCGATCTCTGCGTCAAAGAGCATAGATTACCTTGTCCCACATTGATGACATGCTGAATGTATCCATTATACAGTGAGGGCATTACTATACTCTGCTTTTATCTTAACCCTTTCATGACTATGCCTATTTTTGAAATTTGGTGATTACAAGTTAAAATAATATATTTATAATTATAAATTGTGTTTTAAAAAAAAAATTTTTTTTGATGACTTTTATTGCTGTCACAAGGAATGTAAACATGACAGTAATAGGTGGTGACAGGTACTCTTTATGGAGGGATGGGGGGTCTAAAAGACCCCCGATCCCTCCTTTGCACTTCAAAGTATTCAGATCGCCGAAAACGGCGATTCTGAATACTGTTTATTTTTTTAAAACCGGCGCCATTGTCAGCTGAGTAAACGGGAAGTGACGTCATGACGTCGCTTCCGCATTTACAATTAGGAGGCTGGAATGAAGCCGCCCACAACTTAGTTCCAGCCCGCCCCCAGCCGCTGGAGGCAGCCGATTGGTCACCGGGCCTCCCGATCGAACGGGAGGCCCGGTAAGAGCGGCGGGAGGGGGGGCTTTTAGCCGCATCGGTTGTTATATTCGGATAGCCGATCGCCGGCTCTAAACAATGGTACTGGGATGATGCCCGCAGCTGCAGGTATAACCCCCGAAAGCCGAGCACGCACATTATTAAACAGCTTACACTTAGATGGCGACGTCCTCTCTCATTTATTCTGATACGCTATATTACCAAAAGTATTGGGACACCTGTCTTTACACGCACATGAACTTTACTGGAATCCCAGTCTTAGTCCGGAGGGTTCAATATTGAGTTGGCCCACCCTTTGCAGCTATAACAGCTTCAACTCTTCTGGGAAGGCCGTCCACAAGGTTTAGGAGTGTGTCTATGGGAATGTTTGACCATTCTTCCAGAAGAGCATTTGTGAGGTCAGGCACTGATGTTGGACGAGAAGGCCTGGCTCGCAGTCTCCACTTGTCAGGGCTGGGCTCAGCCCTTCCTTCTCTGAGCTGGCCGCTCAGCTGTCCGCTAATTGCCAGCTCCCATCTCTCCACAGTTACTCAGCTGTTGATTATATCTTGCTCGTCAGTCCTGCCTACTTAACAACCCAGAGGATCTCTGCCTTCGCCTTGGTCAACATCACAGAGCCTATCTCCTGCATTCCTGTTTAAAGACTTGCTTTGTTGACATCCCTTCGGGCTCCAGATCCTGCTCGCTGTTCCGCTACATTGATCCCTGACTTCTGGCTTGGCTGACTATCCGTTCCGGTTACTGAACTTTGACTATGTTTTGACTACATTTGTTCTTTTTACTTTATTAAACAAGTGTGATTTAACTGTACTTCTGTCTCGGTCTGATTTCATGGTTTCTGACAGGTTGGTTGAGGGTGTACACGTGCTGGCATCTCCTGCGTTCCTGTTAAAGACTTGCTTGGCTGACATCCCTTCTGGCTCCAGATCCTGCTTGCTGTTTTACTACGCTCATCTCCGGCTCCCTGATGTTTGCCTTGTCTAACTATGCGTCCCGGTTACCAAACTTTGGCTATGTTTTGACTATGTTTGTTCTATTTACTTTTATTAATAAACAAGTGTGATTTAACTTTACTTCTGTCTCGGTCTGATTTCATGGTTTCTGACACCGCTCTAATTCATCCCAAAGGTGTTCTATCGGGTTGAGGTCAGGACTCTGTGCAGGCCAGTCAAGTTCCTCCACCTCAAAATCGCTCATCCATGTCTTTATGGACCTTGCCTTGTGCACCGGTCTAAATCATTTGGTGGAGGGTTTATGGTGTGGGGCTGTTTTTTAGGGGTTGGGCTTGGTCCCTTAATTCCAGTAAAGGGAACCCTTAAGGCGTCAGAATACCAAGAGATTTTGGACAATTTCATGCTCCCAACTTGGTGAGAACAGTTTGGGGATGGCCCCTTCCTATTCTAACATGACTGCGCACCAGTGCACAAAGCAAGGTCCATGGATGAGCGAGTTTGGGGTGGAGGAACTAGACTGGCCTGCACAGACCCGATAGAACACCTTTGGGATGAATTAGAGCGGAGACTGTGAGCCAGACCTTCTTGTCCAACATCAGTGCCTGATCTCACAAATGCGCTTCTGTAAGAATGGTCAAACATTCCCATAGACACACTCCTAAACCTTGTGGACGGCCTTCTCAGAAGAGTTGAAGCTGTTATAGCTGCAAAGGGTGGGCCAACTCAATATTGAACCCTACGGACTAATGCCCTGTACACACGATAGGATTTTCCGAAGGAAAATGTGCGATGGGAGCTTGTTGTTGGAAATTCCGACCGTGTGTAGGCTCCATCGGACATTTTCCATTGGAATTTCCGACACACAAAATTTGAGATCTGGATCTCAAATTTTCTGACAACAAAATCCGTTCGCGCAAATTCCGATCGTGTGTACACAATTCCGACGCACAAAGTTCCACGCATGCTCGGAATCAAGCAGAAGAGCCGCACTGGCTATTGAACTTCATTTTTCTCGGCTCGTCGTACGTCTTGTACATCACCGCGTTCTTAACTTTAGGGAATTTCCAACAAGACTTGTGTGACCGTGTGTATGCAAGACAAGTTTGAGCCAACATCCGTCGGGAAAAAAAAAAAAAACATGGATTTTGTTGTCGGAAAAACCTGTCATGTGTACGCGGCATAAGACTGGGATGCCATTAAAGTTCATGTGCATGTAAAGGCAGGCGTCCCAATACTTTTGGTAATATAGTGTGTGTTTAATAGGTATATTCAAAACCTGGTCCAGGAGAAAAGCAACCATTTCCAGCAGAGTTTTTTTGGATTGTTTTTTGAACTCCTTTCAGTTTCCTATTTAGCTTTACCCTAATTTGGGGGTCCGGCGGCGCCATAGTCGCAGTCATTTTTGTTTTATACGCTCTCTGCATGAAGATGCGTGTGGCCAGCTTTACCTCTTTTTAATTTTCAGAAAATAAATTCGCAGCTACTTTATTTCCTGTCTCTGCACAAAAATAACAGATTTCCCCGGCTGTGTTATATCGCAGAGCCCGGAGTATTGGTAGGTGTCGTGCGGAGAGCCTGCGCTCGCGTAACGCCAACAGACAGATGTAAATTCCCTGACACACGAGCCTAAACAACACAAAGCAGCTCCGGGGGCTCAACAGGATTTTCAGCAGTCTCGTTTTTACAAATCCAACTTAATTTGTGGACTGGTCTGTGTCACCGACTTCATAAAGTTACAGCAAGGCCAAAACATTTGAACTGCGGGGAGGGAAAATCTGTTTCGGTTTAGAACGCATGTGGGGATTTTTTTTTATCGTGTGGCAGATTTCCATCCAGCAAGAAAGAAGCTTTTGTTATAACGGCGGGATTAAATGCAGGAGTCGCGGCCGCACTTACGTTGCCGATCGAGGAGCTCGACTGACGGAAGGTGCTGGACGACGTAAGCCCGATAGCCTGAGTCTTGCTGTAGAGGGTTGTGAAATAAGTCTGCAAGGCAAAAAAAAGGCAAAAGTGATTAAACCGTGAACTAAAAGCAGATAGAAAAGTCCCAAATAATGCAGCCCTGTATCCATTTAGGCCTTGTTTACACTGGCTTCAAAATGTGGCATTGGACACGCTTCTTTAACCACTTCAGTACCGGGCACTTCCACCCCCTTCCTGCCCAGGCCATGTTCCAGCTTTCAGTGCTGTTGCAAATTGAATGACAATTGCGCGTTCATGCTTTCTTTTGGTGGTATTTATTTACCACGGGGTTTTTTATTTTTTGCTAAACAAATAAAAAAAGACCGAACATTTAGAAAAAAAAAAAAGTTTTTCTTTGTTTCTGTTATAAAATTTTGTAAATACGTTTTCTCCTTCACTGATGTGCGCTGATGAGGCTGCACTGATGGGGTGGCACTGACAGGCATGGATGAGGCGGCACTGATGAGGTGAGGCTGCACTGATGGGCACTCATGAGGTGGCACTGACTGGCACTGATGAGGCTGCACTGACAGGCACTGATGGAGCGGCACTGAGGGGCACTGATGGGGCAGCACTGACAGGCACTGATGGGGCGGCACTGACGGTCACTGATGAGGCTGCACTGACGGGCACTGATGAGGCGGCACTGACGGGCACTAACGGGGCGGCACTGATGGGGCGGCACTGATGAGGTGAGGCTGCACTGATGGGCACTCATGAGGTGGCACTGACTAAAATGTTGTAAATACGTTTTCTTCTTCACTGATGAGGCTGCACTGATGGGGTGGGACTGATGGGCACTGATGAGGTGGCACTGATGAGGTAAGGCTGCACTGACGGTCACTGATGAGGTGGCACTGATGAGGCTGCACTGACAGGCACTGATGGCGTGGTACTGACAGGCACTGATGGCGTGGCACTAATGAGGCGGCACTGACGGACACTGATGAAGCTGCACTGAAGGACACTGATGAGGCTGCACTGATGAGGCGGCACTGACCGACGTGGCACTAATGGGCACTGATGAGGCGACACTCACGGGCACTGATGAGGCGGCACTGATGAGGAGGCACTAATATGCAGCACTGATGGGCATTGATAGCTGGTGTACCGTCAGATTAGGCGACCCGTCAAATGTTGTAAAGGAAGTGGCGTTCCATCTTGGTACACCCCGCACTCAGCCGCAGTAAGCCTACAGTCTGAAGCTGCCAAGCAGACACCTTCTTACACCCACCGAAATCTTGCATTTCACACTTATTTTTACCACTAAACTGAGCTTATATCATGAAATACAGTGTTTAGAAGTCCGTGACACTGTTTTGATGTTGAATTTTAAAAGCATCGTCAAGCCTGCTGATCTCACACGTTTGCTAATCTGACAGAACACAGCTGCTTTTAAAATTCAACATCAAAACAGTGTCACGGACTTCTAAATACTCTATTTCATGATATAAAGCTCAGTTTAGTGGTAAAAATAAGTGTGAAATGCAAGATTTTGGTGGGTGTAAAAAGATGTCCAGTTGGCAACTTCAGACTGTAGGCTTACTGTGGCTGAGTGCGGGGTGCACCAAGATGGCCGTGATGGAACGTCACTTCCGTTACAACTTTTGACGGGTCGCCTAATCTGACGGAACACCGGCACTGATGGACAGCCTTTATAGGCACTGATAGGCACTCTCATCATTGATGAGAAGGCACTGACAGGCATCACTAATGACCATTGATTGGCATCACTGGTGGGCACCACTGATGGAGCTGAACTGATAATCACTGCACTGATTATCAATGCAGATCCCCCTTGTCAGGAGAGCCAGTGCTGATAACCGGCACTTCCTAGTTACACTGTGATTGGACACAGCTGATCACATGGTAAAGAGCCTACGTCATAAGCTCGTTAATATGATCTGAAATGCGGTGTTTTGTAGCGTCACACCGTACTACCGATCGCTGTGCTGCGTGGGGCGGGCATGAGTGGCTTGTTCTGAAGGACATCATATGACGTCCATTCAGAATGGGAGGGCCACCAGTCATCATTTTGCTATAGGTTGGGTGGGTAGGTGTTAGAGCACTCTGAATGTCAATCAAAGCTCCTGTCACTAAATAAAACATCTACCTTCCAGTCCTGTTCACACGTTGTGTTTGCTTTGCTTCAAAAATCATACCCCACGTCACTTTCTTGGTGCTTTAAAGCATCTCCAAAGTCTCCATAGAAGTCTATGACCATGCTCGCTAACAGCACCTGAAGCTTCCGAGAGGCTTTTACTCGGCTTTAGTTTTGTTTTGGAGGTACAGTATTTCAGGTATGAGATATCCCAGGATGCACTGGGAAACCAACAAGTGATTCAGAAAGACGTCATCAGCAGTCACCTATGGTTCATGTGTATATATTCTATATATATTGTAGTGTCTGGTGCAGACATTACATCAGGTGTGCAGCGCGGAGCAGCAAGAAGGTGAGCAGGGTCAGGACTGGAGCAACTAGCAGACGACACACATGGTGTGCAACACGGGACCCCTATAGCAGAAGGTGAATTGGAGAGTGAGGACTGAGCAGCAAAGGATCAGCAGAGCTGGGGGACCAGAGCAGGAGAAACTAGCAGATTTTACATGATGAGATTTTTACATGCTGTGCAGCATGGGAGCAATATAGCAGGAGGTGAGCGGGGACCAGAGAGAGAGGAAGATCAGCAAACCAGAGGTTCAGCAGAGCTGGGGGTTACTACTAAGCAGGTGATCAGCAAAACTGGGGGTTACTACTGAGTGGGGTATCAGCAGAGCTGGAGGTTACGACTTAGCGAGGGATCGGCAGAGCTGGGGGTTACGACTGAGTAGGGGGATCAGCAGAGCTGAGGGTTACTGAATAGGGGATCAGCAGGGCTGGGGGTTACTGAATAGGGGATCAGCAGGGCTGGGGGTTACTACTGAGTGGGGGATCAGCAGAGCTAGAGGTTACTACTAAAGGCAGAAATGACACTTAGTACTCTTGATTGAGACAAGCAGACACTATAGAGGGATATACTTTGTTCATATTTCATGGTTTAAAACCACTTTAGGAGCCTTTACAATTTATCAGTTATAATTAATACTATCATTTTGACATTCATGACAATACCTCACGTGTGCTGTAAATTATGTTTCCATACATGTGCTCACCCTACGCTGTGCTTTTTTATATGGCATGATGAGGGTGCTTTAAAAAAAAAAAAAAAAACATATATACTTTTTGAATTTTTTAAATAATTGCTATCACAAGGGGGCTAACAAGTCCCCTATGTGATAGTATGGGAAGGAGACAGGTACTCTTTATGAAGACATTGGGGATCTATTAGACCCCCAGTGTTTCCCCTTCCCCCTAATGCAGCTCTTCTAGCACAGATAATGTTCAGAAAATCAGAAATAGATGATCCCATATTTCTCCCATGAAAGAATAGACTGTCACAAGATAAGGCTCAGTTCACATACACTATATTACCAAAAGTATTGGGACGCCTGCCTTTACACACACATGAACTTTAATGTCATCCCAGTCTTAGTCCGTAGGGTTCAATATTGAGTTGGCCCACCCTTTGCAGCTATAACAGCTTCAACTCTTCTGGGAAGGCCGTCCACAAGGTTTAGGAGTGTGTCTATGGGAATGTTTGACCATTCTTCCAGAAGAGCATTTGTGAGGTCAGGCACTGATGTTGGACCAGAAGGCCTGGCTCACAGTCTCCACTCTAATTCATCCCAAAGGTGTTCTATGGGGTTGAGGTCAGGACTCTGGGCAGGCCAGTCAAGTTCCCCCACCCCAACTCTCTCATCCATGTCTTTATGGACCTTACTTTGTGCACTGGTCCGCATCATTTGGTGGAGAGGGGATTATGGTGTGGGGTTGTTTTTCAGGGGTTGGTCTGGGCCCCTTAGTTCCTGTGAAGGGAACTCTTAAGGTGTCAGCAAACCAAGACATTTTGGACAATTTCATGCTCCCAACTGTGTGGGAACAGTTTGGGGATGGCCCCTTCCTGTACTAACATGACTGAGCACCAGTGCACAAAGCAAGGTCCATCAGTGCCCATCACTGCCACCCATCAGTACCACCTATTAGTGCCCTTCATGGCCACCTATCAATGCCCTTCATTGCTGCCCATCAGTGCCAGCTATCAGTACCACCTATTAGTGCCCTTCATGGCCACCTATCAATGCCCTTCATTGCTGCCCATCAGTGCCAGCTATCAGTACCACCTATTAGTGCCCTTCATGGCCACCTATCAATGCCCTTCAGTGCCGCCCATCAGTGCCACCTCTCAGTGGCCACCAATGCCACCTATCAGTGCCCACCAGTGCCACCTCATCAGTGCCCAGTAGTGCCACCCATTAGTGCTTATCAGTGCCCATCAATGCAGGCTATCGGTGCCCATCAGTGCAGCCTCATCAGCATACATCAATAAAGGAGAAAAATGACCTGTTTGCAAAATTTATTAACAACATATGAAACGGTTTTGTATTTTTTTTTTTTTTTAATTCGGTCTTTTTTAACAAAAAATAAAAAACCCAGAGGTGATCAAATACCACCAAAAGAAAGCTCTATTTGTGGGGAAAAAATAATAAAAATGTAATTTGTGTACAGTGTTGTATGACCGCGTGACGGCGCTAAAAGCTGAAAATTGGTCTGGGCAGGAGGGGGGGTTTTGGTGCCCAGTAAGCAAGTGGTTAATGTACCTGTGTGAGAAGTATTCTCTGGAAGCTGCCATTTTCTCATTCCCAGGCTGCACGACAGGTTCTGGACAGGTATCCTGACACTCTACCGGGTAGGATGTCGTGGCTCCAGAACTATGGCAGCTTCCGTCTGATGCTTCTCTCACAGGGATTTCCATCCTGTAGTGACTGACAGCTGTCAGGGATCCTGGACACGGAGGGAGCCTGGAGTGTGGGGTGATAGTTCAGAACTATTATTAAGCTTGATTTATTGTGAGAGGGAGCTGTCTGGTTGATGCGTTTAGTGATTACTTAGGACTCGGAGGTTGGTCATCCGTTTCAGTTCTTGTACAGAGGCCTGCAGCTGGGTCAGGCGGTTATCATTCAGCATCAGCGTGTGCAACGAGGATAAATGCTTCAGAGAACCTGGAGATAAATAAAAAGGGACAAGTCACATCTCCGAATGAAGAGAGTCTGCTGGCTGCCAAGGAGAGGATCACAGGAAATGAATACATGGAGCAACTGGGGGCAGGAGAATGATGTCAACATAGGCCGGAGCCACGGACATCACATAAAGGGTTTCCACCTTATCCCTTTAAAACCGAAAACATAATAGTTACACAGGTTCTGAAGCTAATTTAATGCAGATAAGGCACAAAGAGAATTTAATTACCACCGTAATCAGCCACAGAACCTGTCATTGTAAAGGATTGTAAGTGATTGTAAAGTTTTTTTTTTAAAATAACATACATATCATACTTACCTCCACTGTGTAGTTCGTTTTGCACAGAGTGGCCCCGAACATCCTCTTCTGGGGCCCCCCCGTGGCTCTCACGCCTCTTCCCTGCATCAGATAACCCCCTAGGAGAAGCGCTCTCCCGGGGGGGGGGGGGGTTACCTTGCGGGCGCGCTCCCGAGTCCAGCATTTGTGCCCATAGACACGAATTCTGGACTCGGCCACATCCCCGGGTCATTGGATTTGATTGACAGCAGTGGGAGCCAATGGCTGTACCGCTATCAATCTATCCAATCAAGAGCCGAGAACTCCGGGCAGAGAGAAGGACAGCGCGTCCCCGCCGAGGAGATGAAGGGACTCAGGTAAGTAAAACGAGGGGGGGGGGGACTGGTGACTGCCAGGTGTTTTTTCACCTTAATGCATAGGATGCGTTAAGGTGAAAAAACACGACCTCTACAACCCCTTTAATATGTGTTCGGGTTTAAAGGGATGAGGTGGCAACCCTAATGACATACCTGCAGCTACTATATTAACATGGCTACAGCTTTTACTTTCCTCCCCACAATGCTCTTTTGCTGGAAAAACTGCAGGTACAGTAGGCATACAGCAGGTGCACAAAATAAAGAAAATCCCACATGATAAAAGGAATTTAACCCCTTTCACACCTAAGTATAAAATAAATGTTAATGCCTAAGTACAATTTTGCAACTTTGACATGTGTTAGTAAAACCGTACATATCGTCACAAGTACTTTGTGCATCCAGGTGGATTATTCCGATAAACTATCCCCTACACCCCACAACCACCGGGCCAGGGATGTGGGGAAGAGGCCCTTGTCTTCACCAAAATGGGGACAAGGTGCTTTGCTGGGGGGGGGGATAACCTCCCCATATTGAGGGAATGTAGCCTGGTATAGTTAGGGAGGGGGGGGCATTCCTTTCCTGGCCTGCAAGCTCAGATAAGGTTCGGTCTGGTATGGATTTTGGGGGGACCCTACGCATTATTATTGTTTGGGTGTGGAGTCCTCCTTAAAATCCATACTAGACTCGAAGGGCCTGGTATGGATTGCAGGGAGATCCCCATTCCAGCTGTTTTGTTTACATTCTGCTGTCAGCAGGGAATCTCCCACTGACAGCAGGGATGACTCATCGTTGTTAGGACACCGGCGGGTACCGGCTCCTTAACAACCGATGACTCATCCCTGCTTTCAGCTAGCAGGGATGAGTTATTGGTTGTTAAAAAGCCGGCACCTGCTTCCAGATTCCGATAAACTATCCCCTGCACCCCACAACCACCGGGCCAGGGATGTGGGGAAGGGGCCCTTGTCTTCATCAAATTGGGGACAAGGTGCTTTTCTGGGGGGGGGATCACCTCCCCATATTGGGCATGTAGCCTGGTATAGTTAGGGAGGGGGGGCATTTACTCGCCCCCTTCCTTTCCTGGCCTGCAAGCTCGGATAAGGTTCGGTCTGGTATGGATTTTGGGGGGACCCTACGCATTATTATTGTTTGGGTGTGGAGTCCCCCTTAAAGTCCATACCAGACTCGAAAGGCCTAGTATGGATTGCAGGGAGATCCCCATACCAGCTGTTTTGTTTACATTCTGTTGTCAGCAGGGAATCTCCCACTGACAGCAGGGTTGACTCATCATTGTTAGGACGCTGGCGGGTATGGGCTCCTTAACAACCGATGACTCATCCCTGCTGCTCACAACGGAGCTGAGTCACTGGTTGTTAGGACGCCGGCCTGTCCTGGCTCCAAACAACCAGCACAAATTGCACACAAAATTGCATAAAAAAGAAAAGACGACATGTAGATGCGCTTTTGATGTGTTTGCATTGAATCTATGGGCCACAAAATCACACTGCATTGCACCAAATGTGCACAGGACTCTTCCCCAAGGTCACATCACAGCTGTGCTCAATTGATGTGAACAGGCGCCATTGGATGCAATGTCTTTTCCATTGTCATACGATTCAATGTGAATCTGACCTTAGTGTGTACCAGACCTTAGTGTGTACCAGACCTTAGTGCTGCTTCCCTGAATTTCCAGACTTGCAGGGGAGTACTTTGCCATCCTAGGGATGTGTTTCTACTGATGCACACAGTATAGGGAGACACAACTTCAGTCCCTGAATGCCAGGGTGGCTTCACTGAATGCTGCAAAAGAAAGGAGCCACCCTGACACGAAAAACCCAAGGCAGCGGTCATAGCACCGGCTTAAACTGGAACTAGAACCCTTTTATCAATTAACAGATGGAGCTGGGTAATGTTATTTAAAGCTGAACTCCAGCCATCCTTTCAGACTTGCACAGTTGTACAGGTTCCTCCCCTGTACTAAAATGACTTACTCGGATTACATTGCACACTGTGAGCTTCTCATAATGTGCACTATAATCTGCAGCAAGTCAGATAGAGCCCCGCCTCATTTCCTGGCTGTAGGATAGGGATATGCAGTTAGCGGACCTCCAGCTGTTTCAAAACTACAAGTCCCATCATGCCTCTGCCTCTGGGTGTCATGCTTGTGGCTGTCAGAGTCTTGCTATGCCTCATGGGACTTGTAGTTCTGCAACAGCTGAAGGTCCGCTAATTGCATATCCCTGCTGTAGGACTTAAAGCATCATCTAGCACTTTTCTCCCCAGCCTACTCTGATCGCTGTGCGCCCATGAAAGGACGGGTCACACACAGATTGGGACTTCTTTCGTATAACACAATGACCTCCCTTTTACCCCGATATCCGCTTTGCTCTATTTTAGTCCGGAATTTGTCTGTGATCTTTATAGAAGAAGCCAGATTTTTTTTTCCTTTGGAAATGCTTCCCTGTGTGAAGTTATGTCTCTCCTCTAGTTAAATCATTGTCTTCAGAAATATCCTTCACACATCTGAAGAGATCTGGGACAGACGTTCGATCCCCTGCCTTGTACAGATCCATCTAAGCCCATGACAAGAAGGAATCAAAGGGAAGGCAAGAGACAGGAAATAAAAGATGAGGACTGAGACCCCATTCACACAGGGGCAACACGACTTGCAGGTCGCCTCAGCGAGGCAACCTGCAAACGAATGCCCGGGCGACTTGCAAAACGACTTCTGCATAGAAGTCTATGCAAGTCGCCCCAAGTCGCCCCCGAAGTCGTACAGGAACCTTTTTCTAAGTCGGAGCGACTTGCGTTGCTCCCCTTAGAACGGCTCCATAGTACAGAACGGGAGGCGACTTGTCAGGCGACTAGGTCGCCTGACAAGTCGTCCCTGTGTGAATGGGGTCTAAATCACAGAGGAAGAGATTTCACTTCTGTCTCCTGCAGCCAAATTATTAGAAGGCACAAAGCACCCTATTTCCCCGACTTATTAGGGTCATGTGTCAGCCATGATGGAACAAAGGCAATGTATATCTTGATAGACCAACACAAAGTGGCACATAATTGTGAAGTGGAAGAAAAATGATAAATGGTTTTCAACATTTTTTACAAATAAATTTCTTAAAAGTGTGGCATGTACTTGTATTCAGTCAATACTTTGTAGAACCGCCTTTCACTGCAATTACAGCTGCAAGTCTTTTTGGGGATGTCTCTACCAGCTTTGCACATCTAGAGAGGGACATTTTTGCAAAATATCTCAAGCTCTGTCAGATTGGATGGAGACCGTCTGTGAACAGCAATTTTCAAGTCTTGCCACAGATTCTCAATTGGATTGAGGTCTGGACTGTGACTGGGCCATTCTAACACATGAATATGCTTTGATCTAAACCATTCCATTGTAGCTCTGGCTGTATGTTTAGGGTTGTTGTCCTGCTGGAAGGTGAACCTCCGCCCCAGTCTTAAGTCATTTGCAGACTAACAGGTTTTCTTCTAATATTGTCCTGTATTTGGCTCCATCCATCTTCACATCAACTCTGACCAGCTTCCCTGTCCCTGCTGAAGAAAAGCATCCCCACAACATGATATTGCCACCACCATGTTTCACAGTGGGGATGGTGTGTTCGGGGTGATGTGCAGTGTTAGTTTTCTGCCACATATAGCGTTTTGCTTATAGGCCAAAAAGTTCAATTTTGGTCTCATCTGACCAGAGCACCTTCTTCCACATGTTTGCTGTGTCCTCCACATGGCTTCTCACAAACTGCAAATGGGACTTCTTACAGCTTTCTTTCAACAATGGCTTCCTTCTTGCCACTCTTCCATAAAGAGCAGATTTGTGGAGAGCACGACTAATAGTTGTCCTGTGGACAGATTTTCCCACCTGAGCTGTGGATCTCTGCAGCTCCTCCAGAGTTACCATGGGCCTCTTGGCCGCTTCTCTGATGAATGTTCTTCTTGCCCAGACTGTCAGTTTAGGTGGACGGCCATGTCTTGGTAGGTTTGCAGTTGTGCCATACTCTTTCCATTTTCAGATGATGGAATGAACAGAGCTCCGTGAGATGTTCAAAGCTTGGGATATTTCTTTTATAACCTAACTCTGCGTTAAACTTCTCCACAACTTTATCCCTGACCTGTCTGGTGTGTTCCTTGGCCTTCATGATGCCGTTTGTCCACTAAGGTTCTCTAACAAACTTCTGAGGACTTCACAGAACAGCTGTATTTATCCTGAGATTAAATTACACACAGGTGGACTCTATTTACTAATTAGGTAACTTCTGAAGGGAATTGATTCCACTAGATTTTAGTTAGGGGTATCAAAGTAAAGGGGGCTGAATACAAACGCACACCACACTTTTTAGATATTTATTTGTAAAAAAAAAATTGAAAACCATTTATCATTTTCCTTCCACTTCACAATTATGTGCCACTTTGTGTTGGTCTATCACATAAAATCCCAATAAAATACATTTATGTTTTTGGTTACAACATGACAAAATGTGGAAAATGTCAAGGGGTGTGAATACTTTTGCAAGGCACTGTATGTGTGCAGGGCTGCTGCTACAAATTATTCTCTTCAAATTATTACTTTTCTTAGCTTCATTCTATAAGGAGGGCTGGTACTGCAGTTCTGAGAAATGTGCAGCAAGAAATAAACAGAGCAGATTTTTCAGCTTTTACCTGTTATATCGCAGAGTTCATTGTGGTCGAGGTGGAGCTCAGACAGACGGAAATTAGTGCTTAAAAAGTTTACCCTGGATATCTGAAACATAAAGTAATCAAGGTTCTAAAAATCATGGAAGATATGTAAACATTTAACCACATATTGGGGCCGATTTAATAAAACTGGTGCACATAGACTCTGGTACAGCTGAGCATAGTAACCAATCAGCTTCTAGGTTTTAGCCCTCGTTCACACTGAACACGGCTTTGAAATCATGCAAGTTCATCTGAACTCACACGATTTCAAAGCCACATTTCAGTCCGACTTCAGGGGCGACTTAAGAGACATCCGGGCGGGTTCATGCACAGATGTCTATTGAAATCTCCCCCGAAGTCGCCAAAAGTAGTGCGGGAACTATTTTTGGAAATCAGTGCGGCGCTGCAAAGTCGGCGTCGCACCCATTGGGACGCTCCTATTGCCGGCAATAGGCTGCGAATTGACATGCGATTTGGCCTGTCCAATCGCGCTGATGTGAACGGGGGGGCTTATTGTCAAAGCTGAAGTTAGAAGCAGGTTACTATGCAGAGCTGCACCAGATTCTGTGTGCTCAAAACAGCCGATGTACCCAGCATTGTCCGGAGCTAGGTAGGCTGAGTTTATTGACAGCTCTACATATTTCTTATGCACTCCAGTGCTGAGAATACCCGGCCACAGATCTCAACTCTGTTCCCACCAATGGCGGCTGGTGCTTGAAAATTTGGGGAGGAGCGCAAACAAACTGAGGTCTGTACACCTGCTGGCTGCTGTGTGCATTAGGAGGGGTTCCCACCATCCATGTGCTCAATTCCCAGGTCTGGACACCTGCGGTGCCATTTCGAGGGGTCTCCACCATCCCTGTTCTTAGTTCCCAGGTTTGTACACCTGCTGTGCCATTATGAGGGGTTAATTTTGTTTATTGAAAATCTTACAAACAACAACTTATATACAATAAAACCATAATAAATAAATAAAACATATTTACAAAATAATTGAATTTGATAATACAAAACAAGAACATAAATGGTACAAACCAAATTTGCGCACAACACAATCCCTACGGAAGAGCCAGACTAAGAAACATCACCGTCACCATGCATGTAGCCTTTTATCAAAAATATATTTCATCTTGAAAATCTAGGGGAGTGAATCAAGAATACAAAGAAAAGCCGCACACCCCGAGATCAACAGGCAGCAGCTACAGAGTCCTGATATTCCTCCACGCCCTTATCCAGGCCTCCTGCTGCCACCTGCCTTTCTCAAGACCCCGAATCTTCCCAACCTCACCCAGAATGTCCCGCACCACCACTTCCACAGGGAGGATTTTACTCCATAAGGATACCTGACACCGTGCACTCCACGTGAAATAACGGACTACTAGACTAACTAAAAAAAGTGTTTCCAAATCATAATCCCGACGAGTCTGGAATGCCCCATACACCCACTCTGCATAACTCATATGGGGGAGGAAGGGTATACTCAGAGCCCTCCCAACCCTCTTGTACACCTCTATATTAAAAGGGCATTGAAGTAGAAAGTGATCCATGGACTCCACCACTCCTCCACACTCCACTCTCGGGCAGCCCCGATCACTCATGGAAAGAAACTTCAAGTTGCCCTTCACATATAGTTTTCCATGAAAGGCAAGCCAAGCCTGATCCCTAAACTTCATTGGGATTCTCTCCAAATTAATCAATCGCAAACCCACCCCCAAAACCAGGCTTGGGCAATCCCTCAAGGCCAGTGGCTCGCAAAAAGCAGAGCTCATGATCCGCTTCTCAAGAAGTTTCCTTGGAAGAGATTTGACTTCTCCTGCTGTTACTTGCCACTGCCGAAGCATTTTCAAACACGGGGCAACATAAGCCGGGAGCTGTTCATGCTTGACCCTCAGGCTTTTCACTGGCCCACCATTTTCCCAGAGAAAAAATATTGACTCGCGCTTAGCAAACTAGTGAATATGTGGCTAAAGAGTGCCACACCAAAGAAAGTACAATATATACATGAATTAAATGTTGTACCAAACTGTACCACGCACAATGTAAGAAAGTATAAGGAAATACATAAGCCCCTCTGGTGAGCAGTGCGGTAATATAACACAAACAGTGCAATCAAACTTCAAAATGAGTCCATGTGTGATGAATGTAAACCAGGGAGTAGGTCATGAAGGTCCATATGGGAGGAAACCCAAAAGATGATAGACAGTCCCAGGTGATTCAGAGTATGTAAGGTCATAAATGTGTGGGTCCACCACCAAAAGAGGGAGCCTGGCCGCTTACCAGAACCCCATGACCCCCCATTACAGAGGGTCTAGATGGGCATTGAGATCCTGCTAGTCCGGAACTCCCAGGGATGAGGGTAAAGACTGGAAGGACGTCAAGGACTGTGATGGAAATGGATGGATCCCCAAGGAGGCTCAGCTCTCAGTATAGTGTAGTCATCATGGGAAAAAAGAAAGGGAGGGCTCTCAGTTTTGTGGGTGTCGATGGTGTGGAAAAGCTCGCTTAGCTCCTCTGCACTTAGGATTCCATCAGCAAAGTAAGCCTTGAATTCTTCAAAGGACAGTTTTCCATCATCATTTTTGTCTGCTCGTCTCAGGATCTGGTCAAAGCCTCAGAGCCCAGAGCACCGCCCTGAGATCCAATCTTTCCACCATTTTCCCAGTCTCGCAGAAAGGGCCTAAACCAGGACTGGAAAATACCAACCCACCCAGGCGGTCTCTCTGCCAACATGTTACCAAGATTGTACTTCACAAACATCAGAGAGAAAAAGACTACAGGGTTGACCATCCCTAGACCACCCTCCCGCCTAGGAAGGTAAGTCACATTCCTTTTGACAAGGTTTATTCTGTTCCCCCCATAACAGCTGGAAGAAACAACTATAGATCCTGGTATAGAGAGAAACTGGCAAAATGCAAACAAAACTGACATACAGAAAATTCGGAATGAGGTAAGTCTTGATCAGATCAACCTTTTCCCTCAAGGAAAGCTGCCAACCTTTCCAGCTTGCCACTTTGGCATCGGCATTCTCCAGCCTGTTCACCCAATTTATTGCTGATGAGGTACACAGATGATCCGCCCCTTTCTGTGTGCCAAACACTGCGCTTATGGGATAAGCCCCTCACTCTAAGCAGCTGCTTAAAATTACAAACTCATGTGATATAAAATAAATGATACACTATATAATTGCCCTCACCAATAGTGTGATCAAATAGCAGCGCTAAAAACCTAAAACAAATTATTATTTTTTTGTGATTGCTCAATGTGATACCTAAAAATAGCAATGTGTGCCCAAAACAAATGAACCAAAAATTGTTTCTAATAAACATCCATCGTGCAGTCCATTTGTGTAATAATCCAAAATTAGAAAGTTCAATATATAAAGTCCAAAATATAAGTGATAACGTAGTGAAATAATGGTGACAATATCAAAAGTATGATCTTCAGTGATGATATCTTCCACCACACCGCTGTGAATGTGACTTCCACTCCCCTTCAGCGAGCAAACTCACCAGCTTTTTTTGCCTTACACTCTCGTGTTCGGCTTGCAGGCTTTTCCCACACAGTAGGGGCAAAGTGATAACCTCCAATCAATTTCCGTATAGTTATCCGCAGTATATAAGCAAATGCTCTCTCCACATGAAAGAAAGGAAAAGCGAACCAATAGTGCAGTAACGTAACACACTTTAATAAAAATAACACTCTCCTTCACCATAAAACTCACATTTTCCAATTTTCAATAACGCAAATAAGCACAGCAAACATGGTCATCACCAACAGCACTTCAAACGGTAACCCCCGACATGTTTCGTCACACCGGACTTATTCATGGGAATCCCATGAATAAGTCCGGTGTGACGAAACATGTCGGGGCGTGGCTATACGGCAATTGAGGAAGCTTGACGTAGGACGCTGTGACAGGCGGCGCCATACGAGTGAGCGGGGAAGTGGCTACGGGAAGCTCCAGGGAACGGGTGAGAGTATCTGCATTCACCAAATCACCTGGGTCCGCCGTGACCACCATATGTCCAGGTTACCGTTTGAAGTGCTGTTGGTGATGACCATGTTTGCTGTGCTTATATGCGTTATTGAAAATTGGAAAATGTGAGTTTTATGGTGAAGGAGAGTGTTATTTTTTATTAAAGTGTGTTACGTTACTGCACTATTGGTTCGCTTTTCCTTTCTTTCATGTGGAGAGAGCATTTGCTTATATACTGCGGTTAACTATACGGAAATTGATTGGAGGTTATCACTTTGCCCCTACTGTGTGGGAAAAGCCTGCAAGCCGAACACGAGAGTGTAAGGCAAAAAAAGCTGGTGAGTTTGCTCGCTGAAGGGGAGTGGAAGTCACATTCACAGCGGTGTGGTGGAAGATATCATCACTGAAGATCATACTTTTGATATTGTCACCATTATTTCACTACGTTATCACTTATATTTTGGACTTTATATATTGAACTTTCTAATTTTGGATTATTACACAAATGGACTGCACGATGGATGTTTATTAGAAACAATTTTTGGTTCATTTGTTTTGGGCACACATTGCTATTTTTAGGTATCACATTGAGCAATCACAAAAAAATAATAATTTGTTTTAGGTTTTTAGCGCTGCTATTTGATCACACTATTTGTTCACCCAATTTGTATGACCATAGTCACCTGGGCCGAATTCAATGCCTAGAACTCTAATTTTTTTGGGGGGCTCCGGGAAGTCATCCGGGAGAACAAAGCTTTCACCTTCCACACCCATCCAGAAAGCTTCACACTTGTCCTGGTTGACCTTTGAACCTGATGCCTCTGCATACTGCCCTATCACTGAGACCACCTCCTGCGCCTCCGCAGTCCCAGAGATAAAAACAGAAACATCATCAGCATAGGCCACAACCTTCAAAGGAGGCTCACCAGCGATGCCCAAAGGTACCCCACACAAAGGTCCACTCTCTAGCCTTCTAATGAAGGGGTCGATTGCAAACACATATAGCAGAGGACTCAATGGACACCCCTGATGCACACCCGAGCCGACCGCAAAGGGCTGCCCAACCCAACCATTAACCAGAGGAAAGCTTTCAGCCCCTTTGTACAAAATCTTGAGCCAATCAATGAAACCCCCCTCCAGGCCATATTTGTCAAGAAGGAGCCACAAGTACTTATGATTAACCCGATCAAAGGCCTTAGCCTGATCCAATGTCAGCAAAAATTTACCCCAACCAGCAGCCCTACAACGCTCCAAGGCCTCCTGGACAGCTAACACTGCTGAGAAAGTGCTTCTACCTTGGACTGAACAGTGCTGGTGGCGGTATAACAAACTGCCTGCAACTGGTGATAATCGCCAGAAGAAAATCTTTGCCAGTATCTTTCTATCGACATTAAGAAGGCTAATGGGGCGCCAATTCCCAATCATCGAAGGATCTTTACCCTTTGACAGAAGGATCACTGCAGATTGCCTCATGGAGGGAGGGAGAGAACCCTCATTCAAACAGCCATTAAAAACCTCTGCAAGGTAGGGAGCCATAATCGTCTTAAAACATTTATAGAACTCGGCTGTCAGACCATCTGGCCCTGGCGTTTTCTTGATGGCTAGTTTATCAATAGCCTGGATTATCTCATCTGCAGTGATTTCATCTGTCAAATTCATCAAAGGAACATTACTTTCCAGTCCTGGTGTAGAGTCCAAAAAACCCAACATCCTTGTCCGATCAAGGTTCCTTCCTCCCAGGAGATCGGCATAGTATGACCTGACAACCTCCAGGATCCCTGACCTAGACTTCGTCAGAGAGCCCGTACTGTCCCTCAGGCCATTGACCGTCTTAACTGCTACGCTCTGTTTACAGTTCTGGTAAGGGTCAGGCGAATGGTATTTCCCGTAATCCCTCTCCTGAACCAAAGAGGCGTGCCGGTCATATTGATGTCTCCTAAGGAGGAGCTTCACCTCAGAGATCGCCCCAGAATCTCCTCCATTCGAAACAAGGCGGTCAAGTTTCCTCCGCAAACGCTGGTAGGTGATATACTTATCTTGCTGCTTCTTTCTTCCTATGGCCTTGAAAAGCCCAACAGTCCGCTGTTTAACAAGCTCCCACCATTCTGACTTGCTGTTGCAAAAGTCTAGGATCGTTACCTGTGCTTGAAAAAAATCCTCAAAGGATTGTGTTACTCTCTCGTCTTCCAGGAGGGCCGAATTCAATCTCCAGATACCCCTCCCCCTAGGTGGCATGCTTGGGGCATTCAGAGTCACAGATAGAATACAGTGATCAAAAAACTCCACTGCCCGACACACAGGTGCCGAAAAAGCGGAGTCTCCCTTTAAAAAAAACCTATCTATCCTACTCTGACTATTACCTCGCTGAAAAGTGAACCCCGTGCTGTCTGGGCAGCGCTTAATGTGCGCATCTACCAGACCTGCTTACCTAACTATCGCATTAAGAAAAAGGGTGTCATAGCCCAGCTTATCTCTAATGGTGTTGAAATCACCTCCAAAGATAACCTGCTGGGCCGTAAAAAGAAAAGGCTTAATCTTTGTAAAGAGGCATTTCCTGTCCCACTTCGTCTGGGGACCATAGATGTTAATCAGGCGCAAGTCCTGCCCCTTCACAGAGACGTCTAAGACCATGCATCTCCCTATCTCTACCTCAATTACCCGCCGGCACGTTACCATACCAGAAAAAAGGATTGCAACTCCGCTGTAAGGCTCGGGCGCAAGAGACCAAAATGAGGGACCACGTCTCCACTCCTTCTTTGCCAGATGTATATCGGCCAGACTACTCAGATGGGTTTCTTGCAAAAACAAAATGTCAGCTTCAAACTCGCTGAGCAAAAATAAGGCCATATGACGAGCACTTACTGATCTTAAGCTGGCAACATTAATGGTTGCCACTTTTAACGGAGTGGGAACTGCCATTAGGGTAGTTGAGGCAGCCGTTTCTTAGCCTGACTACTCCCTCTTCCTAGAGAACCAGCGCGCTTCATTGCACCCTGGCACTCATCATCCATAGAGGATGCAGAACTCAATGAGTCCCATTCATCATCATCATCAGACAGGACCTTAAACTTATTTTCTAAAGGCAAAAGTTTAGGATTTAAGGTAACTGAAACCCCTTTTTTCCTTCTTTTGCCCCTCCTCCTCCTATCCTCCAGCCACTCCATATCATCCTTAGACAAACCAGACTCAACAGCCTTCCCACCCCTATCCTCCCCTTCAGCCCCCCCCCCCACTCCCCTTTCACTTATCTACCACCAGGCCAGCCTCTCCACCATCCTCCCCACTCCTCTGCACCCCACGATCCTCAATAGAAACCCTGCAGCGTCAGGGGAGGGGGATTGGCACCACACCAGACGCACCTGCCTCAGCACCTCTTGCTGCCTCTGCAATTTTAGAAGACACAGAAGGATTGGACACATTTTTGGCAACTGATACCTTGCCTACAGAAGACACGGGCACACTAGGTAAACGCACAGACTGGGGAGACACATTAGGTATTGGCACAGACTGGGGCACCACAGATTGGAGAGACACATTAGGTATTGGCACAGACTCAGATGGACTCACAGGCACCCCAGCTGCTGAGCTCCGAGCATCCTCCATGTCCAGGCGGAAGAACTCTCTCATGAGCTCAGGATTGTTGTGCATTGCCTCAGTACACTGACTGTAAGGATGTCCCACCGCATTGCACAGATTGCACCTGATAATATTACAATCCTTCGCCAAATGTCCCATACCCTGACACAAAGAGCACTTCATCACTGGACAGGAGGATGCAAGATGTCCTTTATCACCACACTTATTGCAGAGCTTTGGCTGGCCTGGATAGAAGATGGTCAGCCTGTCCCTCCCCAGGAAAGCTGAGGATGGCAGATGCTGGATGACATTATCAACAACCTTTAATTTTAGCTGCACAGACCATCCCCCCGTCCATATTCCCCGATCATTTACAATCTTTTTTAGAGGGCTCAGGACGTCTCCATACCTCCTCAACCATACAGATAAATCCCCTTGTGGTATGGACTCATTGCGGACCAAAATTGTGACCATTTTAATGAGGGGCTGGCGTGAAACAAGCTTTGGGATGAGCCCTTTCCAGTCCGGCAGGCCCCTACACACGTGTTCATACTTCTCCCAAAATATGTCCAAAGACTCCGGACAGATAAAGGACAAATCATATTCATAGGAACCTGCCGGACTGATCAGGGCGAAGATATCTGTGGGTGTAAACCCCATCTGTAGAATCTTATCCACCACTGTCCTCCTATGTGGGGGGATTCCACCGCCTTCCCATTTTATTTTCACAGCATTCCTCCTTTTAAACATGGAGGAAGATACAACATTTTCATGCTCCTTCCCTGCTTGCTGCCCCTTCCCAGATCCTGTAGCAGCAACACCAGCATAAGTTTTTCTTACAGCAGCAGCATTTGCAGTCTTGTCCTTAAACACATTCAAACCTGCTGGCAGAGAGTCTGAATCAGCTGGGATAGCAGTCTTCTGATTAGAGGCAGGACCCTCCCCCTCCTCTGAACACACAGTTTTTCTCCTGGGATCAATCACAGTCATGGTTGCTGCAGACTCCTGGAAAGTTGTAGCACTACTGCACCCAGCATCTCCTCCACCATTCACAGGAACAGCCGCTGTGCCTGGTCCAGGCAAAGTCTCTGTATTGTCCATGGACCTCTCTGCATACTGAAGCTGACAGTTATTAGCAGATGTTATTGCATGTTGTACATTGTCTATGGGCTGACTTCCTGCAGCACTACAACCCTCAGCAAGCACATTGTCATTAAAGTTCACACCATCATCCTGCACACACACTGTACCTGCACCTTGTCTCTCCACAGGTCTTTCTTCCACAGGGCTAGGAACGGCGTCCATCTTTTCCTCATCATCCTGGGAAGCCACACCTGGAGTGTATTCAAGTTTATTGATGAAATCCAGCATGGCAGAATCTTCAACCTCCTGCTCAGATGTTCCACATTGCTGGGGAGTGAAGGGGACAGAGGCCTCCACCATTGAGGGCTCAGCAGATGTCTGAGGTGTTGAAGAGCTGGGCTCATCCTCCGGGCCCACTTTCTCACTCTCTGCTGTCTGTACCTGCATCTCCTCACTGGTCTCCTCACCCTCCATGCAGGAAGCGGCTCCTCTTCTCATTTAGCTGAATCTTTCTTCATTCTTATATTTTTCTTTAAATGCTCCACTATTCTCCTTCAGAGAACTCACCAGTTCTTTCTGCTTCCGCAGAGCTTGTTCCAGATCTTTCAGCTCAGGCCTCAGAGCCGGTCTTTTCTTGCTGAACACTTTGGCATAAATCTGCTTTTTCCTTTTAAATTTGTTTTTCAAAGCTACCAACTTCTCCTCTTCCTTCTCAATCCGCTTCAACGTTTCAATAACCCTCCGTCTAAAGGCAGACAGGGACTCATCTTTCCTTGGGCCAGGCCTAGTGTCGTCCATAGGCTGAGGCCTATCCAGGGGGCCTCCACCAGGGTCCTCCCCAGGATCCTGCATCACTCCTGGGGCAGAGGAGCAACTCTAGTCCCTGGTCTCTGGAAGCACAGGAGCAAAGGAACTAGCAACCTCACACCTCACTGTCAAGGAGCGGAATGGCAGTTTCCCACCATCCCTGTGCTGAGTTCCCAGGTCTGGACACCCGCTGTGCCATTATGAGGGGTTCCCACCATCCCTGTTCTTAGTTCCCGGGTTTGTACACCTGCTGTGCCATTATGAGGGGTTAATTTTGTTTATTGAAAATCTTACAAACAACAACTTATATACAATAAAACCTGAGGGGAATTCCACCATCCCTGTGCTTAGTTCCTGGGTCTGGACACCCAATGTGCCATTACGAGGGGTTTCCACCATCCCTGTTCTTAGTTCCTAGGTTTGCACGCCTGCTGTTCCATTATGAGGGGTTCCCACCATCCCCGTGCTTAGTTCCTGGGTCTGGACACCCAATGTGCCATTATGAGGGGTTTCCACCATCCCTGTGCTTAGTTCCCAGGTCTGGACACTTGCTGTGCCATTATGAGGGGTTCCCAGTGATGCAGCACAGCCAGCAGCAACACACAGGGACTGGGAGTCAGTCAGGGACAGCATGACTGGCCGCTCCTTGTGCCCAGTCTGAAGTCCACCACCAGCTAACACAGTCAGAGTGTCAGACATGTCCATTAACTAAGCCCAACCAACCACTCTTCCCTTCCTGTGTCTAGCAGCATCCAGAAGTTGTTTCAGCAGTGACTGCCCAGTTTGAGTGCCCATCCCATATCGCAGGCGCAAGTTGTTCAATTACGCCACCACCGGTGCTTACCAGTCCGGCTGAGACTTGGAGAGCAGGCGTCACTTATGCCTTGCGTTCCATCTAGTGCCAGGGGGAACCAGAAGTGATGGCGCTGCTCTGCAGAAGGTGCCATACCCCACAGGCTGATTTATTCTAGAGTGGGGGAGTGTTTGGGTTGCATTGCTTTGAGCCCCGGGGACTCCCCAAAGAAAGCCAATGAAGCATGTCAGCCACAATCAAGCTTCCCATAGACAGCTGTGTGTCCGGCGCCCCGTACACACCTAAAGTGACTAACTTAGGGGGGCGGTGCCCCTGCGCCCCCTATGGATGGGCCACCACTGGTTCCCACTCACATTAGAGTTTTGGGTGCTAAAGTACAACTCTAGGTAGATATAAAATATACATAATATGCAGCTTTGTAATTTTTACTACATTGATAAATTTAATGCAATACTGTGTGGACGAGCATAAAGAGCAGCCGCAGATGCTGCTGATGTCATCATCTTCAGGAAGGCTTTGTGCTTAGTCCTGGGCATACTGATCACATCGATCCTTTGGTTCCATCTTGCCATGCTGACACCTCATCTCTCTGCATGGTGAATGTAATACAAGTTTGTAATCCCTGTTCCCTGCTACTGTTTCATTTGCATGTTCCTGGCTGGATCACCCACTAATCTGTTGGAGGAGCTGCGGGATTATTTTTTACTCTTTAAATTTCATTCCCTTGCTGACTTGTGGATGTATCATGATCTGTACAGTAAAGTGAGCTGTTGTACTGAGTGTCGGATACCATCTTTTATTGCGGGTCCTCGGTGGGTTAGAGCCCTGACGCCCAACCTGCGGCCAGAGGGCCATGTGAAGCCCTGTGATATTCGATGTGTGGCCCTTGGACCTTAGCAGCCTATAGCGGGAGCACTGAATTGCAAATAACAGTGAACTCTACAAGCCTTAGGTAATATTTCCTGGTCTCTCGTTGACTTCTGCAGCATGTCTCCAGTCTCTGACCATTATTTCCTTTAGTATGGGGTCTATTTATAAATGTTCTGTGATCAGCCAAGTCCGAAGGACTCTGATCACAGTGGGGCGTGCGAGCAGCGATCAGGGGAGGACGTCTATTGATGCCCTCCCAGCACTGGAAGCGGAAAGTGGTTAAAGTGTGAGCTGGAATTTGGCTTTAATATGTTAGTGTATTGAAATCTGCTAGAACATCTAACACTCCCCTCCCCCCCAGACTGACAATGCTGATGTCTGCTGTGCCCCCTGTGCTCCTTCATCCAGAGTGGGAGCACTTTAATTCAGGAAGTCTGTTACTGGCCAGATCACCAGGTGAAAACAGAGGGGGGAAAAGATAGATAGAAAAGGAAAACGATTTTGGTTTGGCATCGTAATTAGAGTTTTCACACGTGGTCAATAAAAACCTGACAGAGGCTGTAACTCTTCCCTACACCATCCAAAACAAAATTATAAAATTATAAGTACTTTGTATTTCTACATTTTTATTTGTACCTTGTTATGATTAAGCCACAAATATTTTAACATGCGAAACCTTGACAGATCTGTGATTTCTCGGAGCCCTCTATGGAAAAATGAAAGAAGCAGAAAATGTATTAATTTTTCAATACGGGTTCTGTATTCATCTCCTCTCTAAAAATGATGATTGCATTCAGCACAACTACATTTATCTCGTGTTTTGTGTTTTTTTTTTTTTTTTTGCTCGGAGCAATGTGAAAGCAACCTAAACTTTAACATGTCAATATAATTTCAAGGCTTTTTTTTTTGTCATTCTATTTAAACTAGTAGTTTTATCAAATAGACATGTGCACTGCCGAAAAATTTGTTCTTTTTCATTTCATTTGTTTTTACGTGTTTTTCGTTATGATCGCAATTCGTAAATTTCAAAATTCGATAAGAAGAACAGAAAATCCAAAAATTCAAAAGAATAACTAACTAATAATAACTTAACTATTACTAACTAATAAATTATAGGTATTGTAATTTCCTTTCAAATTTGGCTGTTATTGAACATAACGAATACGAATTTATCCGAAGTTACAAATTATCTGGAATAACTAATGCCGCATCTAAACAAATGGAACGGAACAAATTAATAATAAATAATAATAAAACGTTTTTATTATTAATATTATTTATTATTATTATTATTATTAATGTGTTACGTTCTATTCGGCATGCATTTTTTAATGTTGGCTTCTTTTTTTTTTTTTACAGTCAGCTGATCAGTCACCCTTTGTTAAGGACATGGCAGCCGGCTTCCCGGCCCTGTACCTTAGCAACCAGCTCAATGCGGTAAATTATCGCATTAAATAATGTGGTAATTACCGTTAAATCGAACAAATACTGCATTTGGTATTTAACTTAAAATTCTTAGTGAATTGAACACTTGCACAATTGTTACTGCATGCGGTATTTCACCGCATTTTATTAGCCGTCACACCAGGGTACTCGGTGTAATCCTAGACTCTGACTTGTGATTTCAGCCTCAAGTCCAATCGTTGTCAAAAGTTTGTAGAATTCACCTCCGTAACATCTCTAAAATTCGCCCCTTTTTAACAAATGAAACCACCAAGCTCCTCATTCACTCCCTCGTTATCTCTCGCCTTGACTATTGCAACTCCCTTCTCATTGGCCTGCCTCTCCATAGACTATCCCCTCTTCAGTCTATCATGAATGGTGCTGCCAGACTTATCCACCTTACCAACCGCTCAGTCTCTGCCAACCCTCACCTCCAATCCCTACACTGGCTCCCAATCACCCAGCGAATTAAATTCAAAATACTAACCACAACATACAAAGCCATTCACAACTCTGCCCCGAGCTACATCACCAATCTTGTCTTCAAATATCACCCAAATCGTCCTCTCCGCTCTTCTCAATACCTCCTACTCTCAAGCTCTCTCATCTCCTCCTCCCATGCTCTTCTCCAGGATTTCTCCAGAGCCTCTCCCATCCTCTGGAACTTGCTACCTCCACCTGTCCGGCTATCCCCTTCTCTTGATACTTTCAGGCGATCCCTGAAAACTCATCTCTTCAGGGAAGCCTATCACGTCTCCAACTAATCTCCTACCACTTCCACCAGCTCATTCCCCACAGTTACAACCTTTTGTACCACCTGCCCCACCCTATTAGATTGTAAGATTCTTCTGAGCAGGGTCCTCTTAATCCTCTTGTATTTTATTGTATTATAACTGTATTGTCTCCCTTTTATATTGTAAAGCGCTGCGTAAACTGTTGGTGCTATATAAATCCTGTATAATAATAATAATACCGTATTTATCGGCGTATAACACGCACCTCAATTTAGGAGGGAATTTTAAGGAAAAAAAACTTTTAGGAGGGAAGTTGAAGGGAAAAAAAACTTACATTTAAATGCCCTTCATTGCAGCCTTCTCAGTGCAGCCATGTCAGTGCAGCCTTGCCAGTGCAGCCATGTCAGTGCAGCCTTGCTAGTGCAGCCATGTCAGTGCAGCCTTGCCAGTGCAGCCATGTCAGTGCAGCCTTGCCAGTGCAGCCATGTCAGTGCAGCCTTGCTAGTGCAGCCATGTCAGTGCAGCCATGTCAGTGCAGCCTTGCTAGTGCAGCCATGTCAGTGCAGCCATGTCAGTGCAGCCTTCCCCAGTGTCCAGTCCAGCCTTGCCCCAGTCCAGCCTTGCCCCAGTCCAGCCTTGCCCCAGTGCAGTCTTGCTGAAGCCTCTGAGCTTCAAGATCGCCGACCGCGATTTGAAAATGGCGCCGCCGGCGCCGAAATACACAGAGCCGGTCCTCGGCTCTTCTCGGCGGCTCTCGTTTACTTTCGGTTCCACTCGGACGGTGAGCGGAGCTATCCGAAACTAGCCGAGTATACTCGGCTAGGTTCGGGCGGCGCTCGAGTGAAACCGAAAGCCGCCGAGAAGAGCCGAGGACCGGCACTGTGTATTTCGGCGCCGGCAGCGCCATTTTCAAATCGCGGTCAGCGATTTTTTTAGTTCTGACAGGTCAGGATCGCAGGGGATCGGCGTATAACACGCACCCGCGATTTTCCCCTGATTTTAAGGGGAAAAAAGTGCGTGTTATACGCCGATAAATACGGTAATTTAACTCTTAGTGAATTGACCCCCTTGTGATGAAAAAAAAAAAGTTAAGTAAAATACACCCAAGCACCTAAAATCCCCCCCCCCCCCACACACACACACATACATACGTACAAACGTAAATGCACGCGTCGAGGGAACCTACCCCTGAAAACGTCTATTGCAATACACGTTACATATCGCCACGCACGCCAGAATGAGAGCAAAACTTCTAGCACCAGACCCTCTTCATAACGCTAAATTGATGACCTAGAAGGGGCTTTTAAAGCATCACCTGTAGAAAGTATAGGGTACTAAAGTTTGTTGCCATTTCACGGGCGCATGCACATTTAAGGTTGGACATGTTGGGTATCTATTTACTCAGTGCAACCTCGTCTTTAATATTTTTCCCAATTTTTGCAGTCTCCGCTCTAATTCATCCCAAAGGTGTTCTATGGGGTTGAGGTCAGGACTCTGTGCAGGCCAGTCAGATTCTTCCACCCCAAACTCGCTCATCCATGTCTTTATGGACCTTGCTTTGTGCTCTGGTCCAAATCATTAGGTGGAGGGGGGATTATGGTGTGAGATTTGTTTTTCAGGGGTTGGGCTTGGCCCCTTAGTTCCAGTGAAGGGAACACTTAAAGCGTCAGCATACCAAGACATTTTGGACAATTTTTTGCTCCAAACTTTGTGGGAACAGTTTGGGGATGGCCCCTTCCTGTTCCAACATGACTGCACACCAGTGCACAAAGCAAGGTCCATAAAGACATGGATGAGCGAGTTTGGGGTAGAGGAACTTGACTGGCCTGCACAGAGTCCTGACCTCAACCCGATAGAACACCTTTGGGATGAATTAGAGCGCAGACTGCGAGCCAGGCCTTCTCGTCCAACATCAGTGCCTGACCTCACAAATGCGCTTCTGGAAGAATGGTCAAACATTCAGTCTCCGCTCCTAAACCTTGTGGACAGCCGTCCCAGAAGAGGTGAAGCTGTTATAGCTGCAAAGGGTGGGCCAACTCAACATTGAACCCTACGGACTAAGACTGGGATGCCATTAAAGTTCATGTGCGTGTAAAGGCAGGTGTCGCAATACTTTTGACAACACAGTATACATTCATATACAGCAGGCAGGTCATGAAACACAGACAATACTAGATGGATATGTGTACTTACTTCCTGCCCAGGTAGAGCTCATGTACATCGGAGTCCGTCCTGTAGCCGCACTTCTCTATCTGCTCCTCTATTATCTGCACCGACAAAAGATCACACCACTTTTATTATATTTCAATATTTTTATTACTTTCAAAACAAGTAATACAACATAAAAAAAAAATGTATTAAAAGTCAGCAGCTACAAATACTTAATATAAGGACACTTACCTGTCTAGGGATCCAGCGCTGTCCTCACCTGAACCGATTCTTCAATCAGCTTGGGGTGCAGGCACCAGCATTTGTAGTAAGAGAAACAGGAAGTGAAGCCTTGCGGCTCCACAGCCTGTTTCCTACTGTGCATGTGCAAGCTGTGCTGCGCCTTGTGAATGGTCCCGTAGTTTTCCGGGACCTGTGATGTGTCCCAGTAGACTTCAGGGGAAGGAGGGGGGCTGAACTCTTGGCTCGGACGGGGAATTGTCTAAGGGTAACCAGGCAATTTATTTCTGAGAAATCTCCTTTGTCAAGTCTAGGCAACGTGTTTCTGAGAGGTCTACTTTCTCAAGCCTGGGCTTGACAAAGGCGGTTTCTTCAAAAGGTGTTGCCTGGTTAACTTGGATGCTTCCCTGTCACCTTGTGTGTCCAGACTGTATTTGGATGTTGCTGCTGGAAGGTCCTTTCTGAGTGACAAGGTGACATGGAAGCATCTAATGGTAACCAGGCAACGTGTTTCAGACAAATCTCCTTTGTCAAGCCTAGGCAAAGCGTCTGGCGAAGTCTCCATTGTCACCCGGAAAGGATCTTCTCACAGTAATGTTCTAATACGGTCTGAAAGAAGTGTCTGAGGATAACCAGGCAACGCCTTTCAGAGAAATCTTCTTTGTCAAGCCTAGGTTTGATGAAGGAGATTTCTCCAAAACTCATTGCCCGCTTACCCTTAGTCACCTTGGCGTCTGGACTGTATTCTAAAGTTGCTACAGAAAGATCCTTTCCGTGTAATGGGGAGGTGTTTAACTACTTGCTGCCCGCACTATAGCCGAAAGACGGCTGCAGCGCAGGCCTTAAATGCCAGGAGGACGTCCATGGACGTCCTCCTGAGCAAGCGCTGTCCGCGCGACCCTGCGGGTCGTGCACGGCGCGCTCTGTGGTCACCGAGTCTATGAGACTTGGCTGATCACAGATCCGAGTAAGAGGTCGATCCCAACCCCATACCACGTGATCAGCTGTCAGCCAAAGATGGCTGATCACGTGATGTAAACAGAAGCTTGGTCATCTGTATTTTTTTTTTCCTCACGCTGTCAGCGTGAGGGGAAAAAAAAGTTGTTCACCAGCTTCTGTCAGAGGGACATCGGTCCCTCACTCAGAAAGCCATGCCCACCAGGGGCCACCTACCAGTACCACCTATCAGTACCCACCAGTGCCACCTACCAGTGACCACAGTGCCACCCATCAATGCCCACCAGTGCTGCCAATCAATGCCCATCAGTGTCTTATAATCAGTGCCACAGATCAGTGCTGCCTATCAGTGTCACCTACCAGTGCCCATTAGTGCCACCCATCAGTGATCATCAGTGCTCATCAGTGCCACCTATCAGTGCTGCTTTTCAGTACCGCTTATCAGTGCCCTTCAGAGCCACCTATCAGTGCCCTTCAGTGCCACCCGTTAGTGCCAACCATCAGTGACCATCAGTACAACTTCTCAGTGCCACCTCATCAGTGCTTATTAGTGCCACCTTATCAGTCCCTATCTGTGCCGCCTATCAGTGCCCATCAGTGCAGGCTCATCAGCGCACATCAGTGAAGGAGAAAAATTACCTGTTTTCAAAATTTTATAACAAACTATGAAACAGTTTTGTTTTTTTTTTTTCAAAATTTCGGTCTCTTTTTGTTTTATTTAGCAAAAAATAAAAAAAAAACAGCAACAATTAAATACCACCAAAAAAAAAAAAGCTCTATCTGTGTGAAAAAAATGATAAAAATTTCATTCGGGTAAACTGTAGCATGACCGCGTAATTGTCATTCAAAGAGTGACAGCGCCGAAAGCTGAAAATTGGTCTGGGCAGGAAGGGGGTTTAAGTGCCCGGTAAGCAAGTGGTTAAAGGTAACCAGGAAGCACGTTTCAGAGAAATCTCCTTTGCCATGCCACAGCAACTCGTTTTGGGTAGATATCCTTTGTAAATAATAGGCAACGCGTTCCAGAGAAATCTCCTTTGTTAAGGTTTGACAGGACATATCTCTGAAATGCATTGTCTGGTTGCCTTTAGATGATTCCCTGTCACCCAGAAAAGATCTTCCCACAGTAATGTTTGAATACGGTCTGAAGGTGGTATATCTAAGGGTAACCAGGCAACGCATTTAAGAGAAGTCTTCTTTGTCAAGCCTAGACCTGATGAAGACAATCTGAGCCGGAAGTGGGAGCGGGTACCTGTCAAAACAAGGTACCTGCCCCCCCCCCTAAAAGTGCTAAATGTGGCAGTGGAGGAGGGGAGGGTGAAACCAAGTGTAGCTTCCCATTTTGGGTGGAGCTCCGCTTTAAGGCTCGGTTCACACTAGTGCGACTTATCATGCGACTTGCAACACATAAAGTCACATGACAACCCATTTATTTCAATGGCACCCGTTCCAATCTATGCGACTATAGAACTATATCCGAGCCTATAACTGTATAGAAGGAGGAAGCTCAGAATGTGAGATCTTATTTATATCAGTATGTATAACGAAACACGTTTAGCTGTACTGTTGCTTTTCATGAGAAAACGCATCTCCATCCAGCAGCCCAAGGTAAAAAGCAGGACCGGGATATGAATTCCTAAAAGATACAAGAACCTGGCACAGTAGGTGGTGTACAAGGAGGCACTTACAATTAGATATGGAGTGGATTCCATCTGGAGGACCCATATGCCAGATTCTGTCTGCTTCTATGGTTGGTGGTAATGCCAGAACATTCTGGAGGGACCACTTTTAAGAGTCGGTGTGGACCAGGGTGCAGGTAAGTAAATGGATTGGCGATAGCTTGACGCGTCCATATCGCATTCAGATATTGATGCTAGAGAAGAAGCGTCTAAGGTTCACCAGGCAATGCGTTTCTGAGAAATCTCTTTTGCCAAGCCAAGCTTTCTCAAAAACACATTGTCCAGGCTTGACAAAAGGAGATTTCTTTGGAAATACATTGTCTAGTAGACATGTGCAATTTGGTTATTTCCAAATTCGTTTTTTTTAAAGTATTTTTACAAACTCTTTCATTATGAAATTTCTGAATTTTTCAATTTCCGAATTTCGAATTTCCGAATTTTTCAATTTCCGAATTTCCAAAAATTTGAAATGTCGGAAATTGAAAAAATTCTAAATATCTGAAATTCGAAATCCGGAAATTGGAGAATTTCGGAAATTCAAAATGAGGAAATTCGGAATTTCAGAAATTTGAAAATTCGAAAATTTGGAAATTTGAAAATCCCAAAATAAGAATGAAAATCTGAAAATTCAAAAGAATGAAAATCAGAAAATTTGAAAACCCGAAAATCTGAAATATTAACTAAAAATAACTATTAAAATATAGGCATTGAAATTTCCTTTCAAATTTGGCTGTTAGTGACTGTAACGAGTACGAATTCATCTGAAGTTACGAATTATCTGAAATAACGAATGCCGCATAAAAAGAATGGAACGTAACGATCTAATAATAATAAATAAAAATAATAATAAAACCTTTTTATTATTATTATTTATTATTAATTTGTTCCAATCCATTTGTTCAGATGCAGCTTTCGTTATTTCGGATAATTCGTAACTTCAGATAAATTTGTATTTGTTACGTTCACAAATTTGAAAGGAAATTCCAATACCTATAATTTAATAGTTAGTTATTATTAGTTATTTATTATTTCAAATTTTACAGATTTTTTCTTTTTTTCAGATTTTCTAATTTGCAGATTTTCTATTTTTTGAATTTCGAAATTCAAAATTCGAAAATACGGAATTCGGGATTACGAAATTCAGAATTTGAAAATTTGTAAATTCGTAAATTTGAAAATCCGAATTTTTTGGATTCCAAATTTTCAAATTTCCGAATAAAGCAAAAAAATTAAAACGAACAAATTTTTTTGTCAGTGCACATGTCTATTGCAAGGTATTGGATAGAAAGATCTGGATGCCGCACACTGGATAAAGTAGAAAACTTGTCTTTATTGTAGAGATAGGACCATCAAAAGTACAAGACAATCATGCAGGATGTACAGGATCAGCTGACGCGTTTCGCACTCGTAGCTGAGTGCTTACTCATAGCTCATAGCTGGGACTCTTCAACGCTGAAGGCTTCACATTAACTTTACACCTAGGTCTGGATCCACCTGAGCGGTGAAACACTCTTCCTGCTATTATTGCATCTACGGATATATGCACATGTCTAT
>NC_133328.1:22012244-22087645 GCF_042186555.1 Aquarana catesbeiana
GTAAAGCTGGGAGGGTTGGGAAGTAGTAAAGAGTAAAACAACAAGTACTGAGGAGTGTGAAGTGAACACGCGTGTAGTTTGTATTGACATGCAAACTTTCCCTCATCCAAAACAAACATGACCCCCCCCCCATCCAAAACAGACATGAACCCCACCCCCCCCATCCAAACAGACATGACCCCCCCATCCCAAAACAGACATGAATCCCCCCATCCAAAACACATGAACCCCCCCCCCCCCCCATCCAAAACAGACATGACCCCCCCAATCCAAAACACATGACCCCCCCCCCCAATCCAAAACAGACATGAACCCCCCCATCCAAAACACATGAACCCCCCCCCATCCAAAACAGACATGAACCCCCCCCATCCAAAACACATGAACCCCCCCCCCCATCCAAAACAGACATGACCCCCCCAATCCAAAACACATGACCCCCCCCCCCAATCCAAAACAGACATGAACCCCCCCCATCCAAAACACATGAACCCCCCCCATCCAAAACACATGAACCCCCCCCCCATCCAAAACAGACATGACCCCCCCCCCATCCAAAACAGACATGAACCCCCCCCCCATCCAAAACAGACATGAACCCCCCCCCATCCAAAACAGACATGAACCCCCCCATCCAAAACAGACATGACCCCCCCATCCAAAACACATGAACCCCCCCAATCCAAACAGACATGACCCCCCCCATCCAAAACACATGAACCCCCCCATCCAAAACAGACATGAACCCCCCCCATCCAAAACAGACATGAACCCCCCCCCATCCAAAACAGACATGAACCCCCCCCCCATCCAAAACAGACATGAACCCCCCCCCCATCCAAACAGACATGAACCCCCCCATCCAAAACAGACATGAACCCCCCCCCCCCATCCAAAACAGACATGAACCCCCCCCCCCCATCCCAAACAGACATGAACCCCCCCCCCATCCAAAACAGACATGAACCCCCCCCATCCAAAACAGACATGAACCCCCCCCCCATCCAAAACAGACATGAACCCCCCCCCCATCCAAAACAGACATGAACCCTCCCCCCATCCAAAACAGACATGAACCCTCCCCCCATCCAAAACAGACATGAACCCCCCCATCCAAAACAGACATGAACCCCCCCATCCAAAACAGACATGAAACCCCCCCCCATCCAAAACAGACATGAACCCCCCCATCCAAAACAGACATGACCCCCCCCATCCAAAACACATGAACCCCCCCATCCAAAACAGACATGAACCCCCCCCATCCAAAACAGACATGACCCCCCCATCCAAAACAGACATGAACCCCCCCCATCCAAAACAGACATGAACCCCCCCCCATCCAAAACAAACATGAACCCCCCCCATCCAAAACAGACATGAACCCCCCCCCCCCCATCCAAAACAGACATGAACCCCCCATCCAAAACAGACATGAACCCCCCCCATCCAAAACAGACATGAACCCCCCCCCCATTCAAACAGACATGAACCCCCCCCATCCAAAACAGACATGAACCCCCCCCATCCAAAACAGACATGAACCCCCCCCCCCCCCATCCAAAACAGACATGAACCCCCCCCCATCCAAAACAGACATGAACCCCCCCCCATCCAAAACAGACATGACCCCCCCCATCCCAAAACAGACATGAACCCCCCCCCATCCAAACAGACATGAACCCCCCCCCCATCCAAAACAGACATGAACCCCCCCCCCATCCAAACAGACATGAACCCCCCCATCCAAAAACAGACATGAACCCCCCCCATCCAAAACAGACATGAACCCCCCATCCAAAACAGACATGACCCCCCCATCCAAAACAAACATGACCCCCCCCCATCCAAAACAAACATGACCCCCCCCCCATCCAAAACTAACATGACCCCCCCCCATCCAAAACAAACATGACCCCCCCCCCATTCAAAACAGACATGAACCCCCCCCCCCATCCAAAACAGACATGAACCCCCCATCCAAAACAGACATGAACCACCCCCATCCAAAACAGACATGAACCCCCCCCCATCCAAAACAGACATGAACCCCCCCCATCCAAAACAGACATGAACCCCCATCCAAAACAGACATGAACCCCCCCCATCCAAAACAGACATGAACCCCCCCCCCATCCAAAACAGACATGAACCCCCCCCATCCAAAACAGACATGAACCCCCCCCCCATCCAAAACAAAACATGAACCCCCCCATCCAAAACAGACATGAACCCCCCCCATCCAAAACAGACATGAACCCCCCCCCCATCCAAAACAAAACATGAACCCCCCCATCCAAAACAAAACATGAACCCCCATCCAAAACAGACATGAACCCCCCCATCCAAAACTAACAGACAGAACATTCCTCTTGTACGATCTCCACATCACATTACAGACATCACCAGGACTCAGGATCATCCCTCTACACATTACACAAAGCCTGTCCCAGTCCTCCAGCACTCACCATGTCCGCCATCTTGGCTTTATGTGTTGCCTAGATACGGGAGGGTCAGGTGATGAGGGGCGGGGTCAGCCCGCCGGGAGCACGTCATACGGAGTCCGGAAGGAGCTGTGTGAGGGCGGAAGTGGATCCGGATGACATGGAGGCCGAAACATCCAGGAGGGTAAATACATCATATAGAGGGAAATAAGAGAGAAGGAGATGTATAGGGAGCTGGGGAACACACTGGGAGGATGATTGGGCTTGTAGTACTATAATAGAGGGCGGAGGGGGATGATGGGACTTGTAGTACTACAATAGAGGGTGGAAGGGGATGGTGGGGCTTGCAGTAGTACTATAGAGGGCGAATGGGGGATGATGGGACTTTAGTACTACAATAGAAGGTGGGGGGGGGGGGTGATGGGCTTGTAGTACTACAAAAGAGGGCAGAGGGGGGTGATTGGGCTTGCAGTAGTACTATAGAGGGTGGAGGGGGATGATGGGGCTTGTAGTAGTACTATAGAGGGTGGAAGGGGATGATGGGGCTTGTAGTAGTACTATAGAGGGTGGAGGGGGATGATGGGGCTTGTAGTAGTACTATAGAGGGTGGAGGGGGATGATGGGGCTTGTAGTAGTACTTTAGAGGGTGGAGGGGATGATGGGCTTGTAGTAGTACTATAGAGGGCGGAGGGGGATGATGGGGCTTGTGGTAGTACTATAGGGGCAGAGGGGGATGATGGGGCTTGCGGTAGTACTATAGAGGGCGGTGATTGGGCTTGCGGTAGTACTATAGAGGGCGGAGGGGGGTGATTGGGCTTGCAGTAGTACTATAGAGGGTGGAGGGGGATGATGGGGCTTGCAGTAGTACTATAGAGGGTGGAGGGGGATGATGGGGCTTGTAGTAGTACTATAGAGGGCAAGAGGGGGATGATGGGGCTTGTAGTAGTACTATAGAGGGTGGAGGGGATGATGGGGCTTGTAGTAGTACTATAGAGGGCAGAGGGGGAGGATGGGGCTTGTAGTAGTACTATAGAGGGCAGAGGGGAGGATGGGGCTTGTAGTAGTACTATAGAGGGCAGAGGGGGAGGATGGGGCTTGTAGTAGTACTATAGAGGGCAGAGGGGGAGGATGGGGCTTGTAGTAGTACTATAGAGGGCAGAGGGGGGGGATGGGGCTTGTAGTACTACAATGGAGGGGGGTAAGGGGGACTTGTAGTTCCCCAGTACAGAGGAGCAGACGTTCCTGTGAATTGTACACATACTGATTGCTCAGCACAGTCCGTGGTTCTACATTGAATATGCAATCAGATTCTCCCATAATATTTAGTGGGGGTGACATCATCGCTCCCTGCTCTTCTGTCACAGTTGGGTAGGGAGGATTGGCGGGGGGGGGGGTTGGCGGTGGACACACGGAGTTGGGTGGGGGGATTAGCGACAGATACACAGAGTTGGGAGGGGATTGGCAGCGGGCGCACAGAGTTGGGAGGGGATTGGCAGCGGGCGCACAGAGTTGGGAGGGGATTGGCAGCGGGCGCACAGAGTTGGGGGGTGGGGGGGGGGGTTTGGATCTGTTCGCGATGTCACAGCATGGACAGGTCATCGCTCACCTCCCCCCTTGTCTTTGTCCTCCAGGAATCCTCAGAGAAGACTCGTCCTCCACTTCGGCGGAAGGTCTGGCCACATTTAAGAGAGAAGAACGACTGAGGAAGTTCAGAGAACTCCACCTGAAAAGAGTAAGGGAGACTTCCACCCTATGGGGAGACCTCATAATGACAGAGTCCTGATGCTGACCTCCGAACACAATATTCCAGATGTAGCTTTGAATGGAAATAACCGTCATATTGGGGGTTGTTGGTGTTTGATTTATTATGCTGTACGGTCTGAAACCTTCTCATACTTCCTGGTGGTGACTTTGTTCCTTACGGCAAATCTGAAAGTGGACCTTTTACCAGAAATATAATATTAATGCTTAAAGGAGAAGTCCAGCCTGACCTTTTAGGCTGGCTTCTCCTCTGGGTCACAGGAGTGCAATTCTCTTTGCACTCCTGTGACCCGTTTTCCACGGAGAGCGGTCTGAAATCCGCTCTCCGCTGACATCACCAGGATCAGTCAAAGCACTGCGTTATCCTGACTACAGAAGTCTGGATCCGCCAGGTGCCTGGACTGATAGGTGTCTCAATGATAGCTGATAGTGTTTCAATGAGCGTGGAGGAGCAGAGCAGCTGACTGGGAGGCAGCATCTCTCCGCTCGGGGAGGTGAGAGAACTGAGCCATCGGTAATGTTCGATTCGCTCGGTTTTCAGTGAAGAGGTGCCGGGTGAAAGATGCAGCATCCACCTAGGTAAGTATGATTGGCCAATATAAAAAAAAAAAAACAAAACAAAAAAAAAAAACATACTTCTCCTTTTAACCTTCCCCAATAGCAACCCCTCCCCAGGCTTTTATTTTTGGTTATCAGTACATACCCCTGCCCACTCACCAAAAAAAAAAAAAAAAAGTGTCAAAGTAATAAATATAAGAGTTTTTGACAAATCCTTTATTAAAAAAAAGTGTCCCTCAATGTAAAATCCATTATGAATCACGACGCCCACCGGCCCAAAAAAAATAAACACTCGCCTCCTGCCGTGTGCCTCCTCTGCGCTTTGACATTTCTTATATAGGTAAGGGGCAGCCCCCCCGGGTGCCTTACTGCAGAATTGTAGTGGAGCTTTAATGTTTTGCTAGAAAGTTTGACTGTACTGCCCCAATAATTGACACTGATAATGCCTGCCAGGTATAAATGTAGAGGGGGTGGAGATGGATTAAAGTGGTTGCAAAGGTATAAGGTTTTTTTTTTCACCTTTTTAATGCATTATCTGCAATAAGGTAAAAAATCTTTTATGTGCAGCTCTCCCCACAGCCCCCCTAAATAGGGAGGAGGCAGGACCTCTGGTGGGGACCCAAGAGAAAGGGGATCGGGGCTGCTCTGTGCAAAACTATTACAACAGAGCAGGCAAGTATGACATGTTTGTTGTGTGTGTGTTATTTATTTTTTATAATATTTATTATAAATATAATTATATTTATAATATTTATTATATTTATTTTTTATTGAACCTTTAATATCACTTTAATGAAAGAAAAAGGGAATCTTTGCAATCCCTTTAAGGCTGGGCACAGATGATTTGAATCCCAACCACAAGAAACAGAGGAAAAAAACACTTAATTCCCTCATCCTTGCTAACAGCTTGGATGGAGGAATCTCCATTGTAATCAAGCAGCCATGGCACCTGGTGGTGCTTGCAGGGCCATCCGCTCCACATCAAATGTCAGCTGTTTCAGCATTATCCTGCCCAGCTTAAAGCAGAGTTCCAGGCTATTTTTAGTTTATTCAAAGTCAGCAGCTACAAAAAGTATAGCTGCTGACTTTTTAATAAACAGCCACTCACCCCGTCCCACGGTCCAGCCCCGCTCCTCTCCCCCCTCCTCTCCGTGGCACCGTAATTGGAACTGTGGGCACCCGGCTGGTGACAGCTTGTGGCTTCACGGCTGGGGCGCAAGTCACGCTGCGCTCTTGGAGTGGACAGGCATCTTCTGGGACCTGTGAAGTGTCCCAGAAGATTGCCTAGAGGGAGAGGAGGAGTCGCCTAGCCGGCCTGAAGACTGAATGAGGAAGTGGGACAGGAAGTCCCTCTCAAAAGTAGGTACCCCACTCCCCCTCCCCCCCCCCAAAAAAAAAAATGACATGCCAAATGTGGCATGTAAGGGGGCGAGGAGTACTTAAAGTGGAAGTTCCCACTTTAAGGCATAATAGGCCTTAGGCAAGGCAGCCCGTTTGCCTCTCCAATATCCTTTTTAAAATTATATTCGCACTCCTGGGATTCATAAGACAAACACATTTTGTTATTTTCAGAATGAAGCTCGAAAGTTAAACCATCAGGAAGTGGTGGAAGAAGACAAACGTCACAAGCTACCAAGTAACTGGGAAGCCCGGAAAGTGCGTCTGGAGTGGGAGCTGAAGGAGGAAGAGAAGAAAAAGGTAAGGCCAAAAAAATATTTCCTACTTTGGGGTCTGTGTATAGAAATGGGGGGAAAAAAAGGGATGTTTTGCTTTAACTTGTAAAATCCTTTTCTTGGAGTTCATCAGAGGACACAGCATTTTCATATCCATAACATTTGGGGTTATGCCGCCACCTTCAGGTGATAACCCCTCCCTGTTGTACAGGGATTCAGATTTTGTAGCACGTCCTGAATCCTAAAGGAAGAGGGGCGGGGTCACTGTATCCCATGATGTACTCCCGAGAAAAGGATTTTGTAGGTAAACCAAGAATCCCATTTTCTTTATCATACATCATGGGACAGAAAGCATCTTCATATTAAAGACATTTGCCAGGGCTGCCGATAGGGGGGCACCACCAGTTGTTCTGTAGGGGGCCTGGGCACACAGGGGGGCGCGGACAGCAGGGGAATCGGAGCAGGGGAGCGGCGAGGAGAGAAATTGCAGAACGATGCCCTGTGCGATTCTCTGCAGCAGCTGAAAGCCAGTTTCTCCCCTCTCCTTTCAGCTGCTGGGGGGGAGAGACTCAGAGCATCGTTCTGTAATTGTCCCCCGCACCAATCCCTCCTCCTTTTGCTGCTCACATCTGATTCCCCCCGTGTTCCCTTGCCTCCCCTCTTGTTCCCTGCAGCTCTGCCAGCTTCTGTGGGTCCAAAGGGGGGTGGAGAGAGCGGGTGAAGGGGCCGGTAAATGTCATTTACTGGCCCCTTCCTTTTCTGAACTGTGTTCAAAACCAGCTTCAGGGTTTTGTCAAAGCTTAATTGAACAAGCTGAAGTTAGAAGCTGATTGGCTCCCATGCACAGCTGCACCAGATTGTGCACTCTCCAGGTTTTAGTACGTCATTCCCATTGATCAGTACTGATGGCTCCTGTGTCCGTAACTGAAGCATAGTAAACTGTTTACTATACTTCAGTTTATGAATGAACATTAGCCTCTGTCTTCTTTCAAATTCAGTGCAGCTCAGGCTACAGAGAAAGGAATTGAAGAATCTGTGTCCTCTGTCTCAAAGATGAGATGTCAGGGGCCTGTTTAGACCCCTGATATTTCACTCAAGCACCCCACCCAATTTGTTAGTGCATGTTAAATCTACTAATACATCTAACACTTCCCTCCCCAGACTAAAAAGGCTGCTGTTCAAATCTGCCCCCTGTGCTCCTTCATCCAGAGTGGAGGCGCTCTAATACAGGGGGGGTGTGTTACTGGCTAGATCACCAAGTGAAAACAAAGGGAAAAAGCATAAAGAAAACAAATGCAGCTACCATATCTAATTAATGGTAAGCTGCAGTATAATACATTTTTGGTTTTGGGTTTACTACCGCTTTAACCAGTTGCAGGCTCTGGATGTACTAGGCATGCCCAAAAACATGACAATCATTGTACACAGGGCGTCTCTAGTACGTCCAGTCCTCCTGCGGGATCCCTCCCTGTCCCAGTACCCGGCAATTCAACTCTAATCGCAGCTGCATTGAAGAGTACACAGAGAAGGTCAAGCAGCGGGCGCTGTAAAACAAAAAATGTTTTTATCAACAACATTGCTCAGAATCAGAGGGGAATACAGAATGTTACATTGAAACATTGTATCAATTAACTTTCTACAGATCAAAGGGATAAACTTCGATCTGCAGATAAAGAGTTAAAGCAACCTTGACAAGTAATTATTTATTTTTTTCTAATTAAATGTTCCTCTGTTGAACCCCTTAGTTTACTCTAATCAGCACTAAGTAACTCCGTATTCTCCTTCTCCATTCAATTGTAATTTTTCCTGGTGATATAATTTTTTTTTTTTTTTTATATATTTTATTAACTAATAGTGAAACTTTTTTTCCAGTTTTTTTGTTTGTTTTGTTCATTTAATATTTTTTTTTACACCATTTACATTTATCACACTGAAAAAGCTCAAAATTGAAAGAAAAAAAAACTCGACTTCATTTGTAAATAACTTTGCAGCAAAATCATAATTTTAGTGTTTTAAACAGGACAAATTACAGAATAAAATGCATACTTTTTTATGTGCAGTAACAGTGTTTACACTAACACTGTTAAAGAAAATGCTTTTAGTTTTATTACATTTAATTGTCTAAAGATTGGGGGGGGAAAAAATTATTGCTGCAGGACAATATTAACAAAAAGAGAGCCTTGTTTGTCCTTTAAAAAAAAACATGTATGTATAACGTTGTTATCTTAAAGTGATTGAAACGTCTCGGTTTTTTTTTTTTTTCTCCTATAAAAATAACAAACATGTTATACTTACCTGCTCTGTTGCGGTGGCTTTGCATAGAGCAGCCCGGATCCTCCTCTACTCGGATCCTCCTCTACTCGGGTCCTCCTCTACTCGGGTCCTCCTCTACTCGGGTCCTCCTCTACTCGGGTCCTCCTCTACTCGGGTCCTCCTCTACTCGGGTCCTCCTCTACTCGGGTCCCTCTTCTGTAATCCTGTCCTCACCCTCCTGTTGAGTGCCCCCACAACAAGCAGCTTGCTATGGGGGCACCCGAGCCAAATCACAGCTCCCTGTGTTCAATCAGACAAGGAGCCCTGACCTGACCCCACCCCCTTTCTCTCCTGATTGGCTTGTGGACCTTGACAGCCGCGGCAGCCAATGGCGCCGCTGCTGTGTCTCAGCCAATCAGGAGGGAGAATCTTGGACAACTGAGACACTCGTGCACATCGCTGGACAGAGAGGGACCTCAGGTAGGTATTGGAGGAGGGGGGATGCTGCACACAGAAGAGTTTTTAATAGAATGCATTAAGATAAAAAACCTTCTGACTTTGCAATCCCTTAAGAGCCCGTTCACACCATAGAAACGCAGTCCAGATGCATTCCAAGATGCTTTTCTGCATGCATGTTTTTGGCACGTTCCAGTGCGTTTTTGATGCAGTTCAGTGCATTTTCCCCCCCTTTTTTTTCTTAACCAAGGACGTGTGTTCCAGTGCATTTTTGGTGTGCTTAGGTGCCTTTCCGGTGCATTTCAGTGCGTTTTTGATGCTTTTTACAGCTTTCCAGTACAGTCAAGTGCAGAAAAAATGCAGCATGTTCTACTTCTTTTTTTTTTTTTGGAACTTGAACGCACTGGAACTGCAAGCACTGGTGTGAACTATGCCATTGGAAATTATATAACCTGCTTTCCATGCATTTTTGATGCTGGAAAAAAAAAATGTACTCACACGCATGTGGTGTGAACTGGCCCTTAAGTAATGACAAAGTTTTCGCTGAATAAACCGGGTCATAGCAGAAATTTTGAAAATTGCTCTGGTCCATAAGGGGTAAACGGGTGTGAGACCCAAAGTGGTTAAGACATCCACACAGCAAATGTTAGTTTTATAAATGTTACATTTGGATGTTCCTTGTTTATAGTGAATTAAAAGTGTTACTAAACCCAGGAGCCTGCAGTCACTATATCTGATCTCCCACAGTACACACAACATGGAAATGCAATTATTTTAGTATAATTATAAAATGCTAAATACCTTTTCTCATCAGCAGTATATAGCAGTCTTGTGATTTCTATCAGTTCCTGGTGAAGCTTGTAGGAGGAGTTTTCATACTGCAGGGCTCTGGACCCTCTGTCAGGACAGTGGTGATTGGCCCTGTGTTGATCACATGCACCCTCCCAAGATAAAAAAAAAAAAACCTCTCTAGCAATACACACCAAACTGAGCATGTGCAGCCTGACTCCTAAGGCTCTGTCTTATCCGGACTTGTCTAGGGGGACAGTGCAGGGAGGGGAGGATCAGAGAAGACAGGATCAAACAGCCTTTTTACACAATGAAGAGAATTAACCCCTTAGGTTTCACAGTGAGTATAACAGGCATGCTTTACTGCATATACAGACTGATTTTACAGTTGTGGGTTTAGTAACACTTTAAAGTTTGGTCATTCAGGGCAAAAGAACAGGTTCACTTTAAAGTGGAAGAAAAGTCTTAACTCAATCTTGTTTTAATGTTCCATCCTCCGCTCCTGCTACAGTACCTATCCTGCCTAACCTGTATATAAAAAAAAAAATGTGTACTTTCCTATTTTTAATCCCGGTCTTGTCATGTGATTCAGCAACTCCAGCTCCCCCGTGTCAGTGAGCAGCTGCTGCAGGGGGGAGGAGTGAGTGGCAACAACAGCTGGGCCATGGGAGCCTATGGGTGATGTCATAGCTGCCAGAATTCCCAGCCTTTGTAAAGCCCTCCCCTGAGCCGGAGCTGCAGGGTCTCATGACTGGACTGTGGCAGATTCAAGATGGGTAAGTATACAAGTATACAGATCCATCTATCTATAAACACAAGTTGAGCAGGATGGATTTGGGGAGGGGGTGGGGAACATTTTAAACAATAGTTAGACTTAGGCTTTTTTTTTTTCTGCCCGGATCCCCTGAGGGTGCAGCGCATGCGCAGTGGGGAGCTGACTGTGAAGCTGCAAGGAGTCAAGCCTGGCTTCCCCATGGGACCCGAAGCAAATATCCGGTTCGGGTGAGGACAGCGCTGGATTCCTGGACAGGTGAGTGTCCTTTTTTTTTTTTTTTTTTTTTTTTTTTTTCTTTAAACAGCAGCTACAGTATTCTCTAGTTTGCAGAGAGAGGGGGAAGTTGCACAGAACCATGTGGTGAGGGGCTGTAATCTCTCACATAGTAGTACATTTAAGGATTTTAACCTCTCTGTTCTTCTTTCTTAGGAATGTGCTGAGAAAGGAGTTGATTATCATCGGGCGAAGTTACTGGATATTAGTGCAGAGGAGGCAGACAGATGGGAGAGGAAGAAGAAGAGAAAGAATCCAGATTTGGGCTTTTCAGGTATATTCATTTATTATTACCACAATTGGGTTCAGGCTCCGCCCACCAGCTCGTGTTGTTGCAAGGGGGATTGCTTTATTGCGGTATTCATTGTAGACACTTTGCTGTTGAATTTTGGCATAGATTATTTGGCGTATTGTGTATCGGCACCATATTTTTTTACCATTGATCATTTTCAGAATACATTTTTTTTTTTTTTTTTTGTGCAAGTTACATAAATCTAAGGATCTTCCCTCCTTGTAGGGGTTGGCTGAAAGTTAAAGAGAAACTCCAGCCAGTCACCCCCCCCCCAAAAAAAAAAGAATAAGTCAACAGCTACAAATACCGTAGATGCTGACTTTTAATATAAGGGCACTTGCCTGTCCAGGGATCCAGTGCTGTCCTTACCCGAGCCAGTTCCTTAATCAGCTTCAGGTCCAGGCACTGGCATCTTCACTAAGGGAAACCAACAGTGAAACCTTGCTGCTTCACAGTCGGCTTCCAACTGCGCGTGTGCAAGGCACACTGCACCTTATGAATGGTCTTGCAGTCCTCTGGGACCTGTGTTGTGTCCAGGGAAATGAGCAGGGGAAGCACTCATATTGCCACAAATACAGGGAGGAGAGGGTACTAAAATAGTAACCAAAAGTTGGACTTTATAGGCATGGAAACAATGGAGAAGTAACAAAAATAATATTCATAATATTTATTGAAAAAAGTTCATCATATATAGACAGTGTTCAAAGAGGATAAAACCATAAACAAATGATACAATTTGTACACTGAGCCCTTGTGCGTCTACACGTTTCGCCGTGAGGCTTCTTCAGGACACGATCAAGGTTCAAAAGAGAGACAAGAGTGAATCTCACTATCTTCAAAAGAGTGAGCCTCATGTACAAATTCGTAGCAGCCGGAGGGTTTCCAAGGGTATGGAATACTAATAGCAAATATTGTATAAATTTTTTAAGTATAGCTATGGCAGGGGCAGGTGTGCGTCATATATCCAAGGGTAGAAGTAACCATATGAACAGACACTGGAAGGTCCAAGATCCTTAAAGGGGAGACCCTGGTAATGTTCAGCAACGCCAGTGGCATGCACCAAAACTCAGACTAGCATATACCACTTGACCCTTAGAACAGATAAGTGTGCTCCTGGGAGACAGCCGGGTGTTTCCCAGGGTGTTGTTTTCATTTATGTAATAAAAAAAAAAATAACCCAGTGATGATCAAATACCACCAATATAAATTTGTGTGGAAAACAAAAAATGATATAAATTTCATTTGGGTACAGTGTTGCAATTGCCAGTTAAAGTAGCGCAGTGCTGAATAGCGAAAAAAAACACTCCTTTGTTTCTAAACCTTGACAAAGCTGACATGATCACTCTAAATACGAGTGTCAAGTGTAGGTGTGTAGGTTGGAGCCAGTTGCAGGTGATGAGAAGGGTCAGTGGAAGCCTCGGCTGACTTGTGTTTCCTCAAGTCTTCTTCTATTTGTTGGGCTGCTCTGTGCGGTATAATCCCATCCATATGGCACATAACTCATCTCCAGCTATTCATGTGGTGAGCTGATCATCTGAAGCAGAACACAGACAAGTGACGGGGTCACGGGGAAGAATAAAGACTGGTCTGCGCCGTCTGTCACCGGTTTCCACATGGGTGACAAAGCAAATATCTTGATTGTCTTGTGGTCAGTAAGGAATTTGTAGGGCTGCTCTGGGATTCAATTCTTTACATGTGTGTTTTCTGTAATGCCACATTAGCTGGTTGTCCAGCTTACTGCTCATTTTGGACTATGTTTATTTATGAAGGAAACATTTGTCTGCCATATGATGGGACACTTCCACTTTACCTTGATCTTCTTTGTACACGTGTGGCTTTTGTTTTACATGTCTGTAAAAGGAAATTAGGTGGTAAAGCGGGGTTTAGATTTCAGAAAGAAAGTTTATTACAGCTGAACTCCAGCTTTGAGACACACACACACACACACACACACACACACACACACACACACACACACACACACACACACACACACACACACACACACACACACACACGTAGTAAGGCTACTAATTGAAGCTGAGTTCCTTGCAAGTTTGCATATACACTATATATACACTGTGTAGAATCGATAGATTCCTGCATAGCAGGAATCCATCCATGGCCGCTGTCGCCACCCCCTATTCAGGCGTTGGGCCCCTTTTCGGACGCCGGGTGTCTGAATTCCAGCAGTAGGGGTGTGGTTTTTTATTTTTCATTTTTTTTTTTAGAGCCATAGGCTCTAATAAGAGTTAAAAAAGATGGACTGCGAGCGCAGAGCATTACGCTCGCAGTCCACCCAGGTGTGTTTTAGAGAAGCGAATGAATATTCGCTTTTCTAACACTGAACCGCCTCTCAGCCAATCAGAAGGCATGGGTCTAATACCCGTCACCTGATTGACTGAAGGCACAGGCACTCCGGTTGGACGCCTAACGGAACAAGAGAGTGAGACAAATGGAGGACACAGGAGCCGCCGCCTGACCTGGTGCTTATCCCACAGCTTGCCGCCTGATCCCCCACCAAGACTGGGTAAGTTCCGGGCAGTCAGCGGGCGGAAGGGGGGGGGGTGGACAATGGCTGCATTTAATGGGCACAGTGGCAGCATTTGACGGGGCACAGTGGCTGCAATTGATGTGTTTTTTCAGTATTTTCAGAATGTTTTAGTTTGTTTGCGCCCCACACACACACAAAATTTGGAGCACCAGCCACCATTGGCCCCGGTGCCGGCCCCCTTGTGTGTGTGTGTGTGTGTGTGTCTGGATTTAAAATAAATCCAAGCTGAGTCCCAGAGATGGAGCAAGTTCTGGGCGGGGGGGGGCAGAAAGGGCATGCACTGCAGACGCAGTGTGCTATCGTGGACGAGCGTGCCAGTGGGCTGCTGCAGCGTCGTTGGACTGTAGCATGAGTTAATAAACACTGCCACTGTCCACTAATACAGCACAAAGGGGTTAATAACACCACCACTGATCACCAATGGGGAGGGATGTCGAAATTGGTCTGCCACCCTAACCATCAATGCAGAAAGATTAAAGAAGAATTTCAGCATAAACCTAACTAGCCTTAAAAATGCCCCCTGCCCCCTCCTGAGTTGAGTTGCATCTTGATATAGCGTGGTCATTTACCCCGTAGGATCTCGACGCGCTTGGGACACACATTCGCACATATAACTATACTAAGGCCAATTTGGACAATATACAAATAACCGACTATGCTGACTAACCTGTTTTCAGGTGGGTCCGGTCACGTGATCTCCCTTGTGTGAGCTAGCGGCATATGCAGGGGAGAGGGGGAAGCGCTGTCAATGGCTGGGACATGAAAGCCTATAGGTGATGTCACCGCTTGGGCTTTACCAGCCATTGTCGAGCGCTCTTTCCTCTCCCTGCAGCCACCGCTGGTTGACACAGGGAAGATCAAGTGACCGGACCGAAGCTGTCTGAAAATAGGTAAGTATATACACCCCCTCCTTTTCCTTCTTCCCCTTTTTTTTTTTTTTTTTTTTCTTTTTTTTTTTTATTTATTTATTGCACAAGTTAGTCATTATAGGTGTTAGGAGGGGGAGGAGGCTAGTTAAGTTTAGGCTAGAATACCACTTTAGGAGGCTACCTACAAAGGGGGGGGGGGGCTGGGGGGGGGGTAAATAACATACCATGGACATCATTATTATTGCTGCCACTGACACCAATGCTGGGTGTTAATACTAAAGATTATTATTGTAGAAACCGGCACCAGTGCTGGGGGTGGTTGTTGCAGAAACTGGCACCAATGCTGGGGGTGGTTGTTGCAGAAACTGGCACCAATGCTGGGGGTGGTTGTTGCAGAAACTGATTTTCTGGTTTTAAAGACACTGACTCTTTCTATACGGGGGGATGGGGTCGGTGTCACGCGTGATAGGGGTGCGCAGTTTGCCACTTTCGCCCTGGGCACCAGGTGACTGCACTGCTTGTACCTTACAGATTTTGCAGCCGCCCATCTCCGGCAATACCAGAGACTGACCAGACAGATCAAACCAGACATGGGGGAGTATGAACAGGAACGGGAGAAACGGTAAGTGACATCCTCTTTCTAAACATGCCCCATAGTGTCACTTTTTTTCATTTAAAATGAAAACACATTTCACTTTCAGGATAACCTAAAAGTGATTTTCAAGGTGAATTCAACAATTTCATGACGTGCTTTTCTAGGTTTTTATGTTTTTATGTTCTTATGTTCTCCCTCAAGTGGTTTTCTTTTATGTCGGCTATTAAGTCACGTTCATACCAAAAAACTTTAGAACTAAAATCGGTAACAGGATAACCTAGCTAGAGATTTGAACAATTCCATCCAGGGAAACAGCATGAACTGTAACAATATGGAGCTTCAGGTAGCGAAGCAAGGATCAGCTTGAGGGGGGGGGGGGGGGTGCGGTGACAGGGATGACACCTTCAGGTAGTATACCAAGGATTGGGAAGATAGGGATGGAACCTTCAGGTAGTGAAGCAAGGATCGGGATGATACCTTCAGGTAGTGAAGCTAGGATCGGGAGGACAGGGATGACACCTTCAGGTAGTGAAGCAAGGATCGGGATGACACCTTCAGGTAGTGAAGCAAGGATCGGGATGACACCTTCAGGTAGTGAAGCAAGGATCGGGAGGACACCTTCAGGTAGTGAAGCAAGGATCGGGAGGACACCTTCAGGTAGTGAAGCAAGGATCGGGAGGACACCTTCAGGTAGTGAAGCAAGGATCGGGAGGACACCTTCAGGTAGTGAAGCAAGGATCGGGAGGACACCTTCAGGTAGTGAAGCAAGGATCGGGAGGACACCTTCAGGTAGTGAAGCAAGGATCGGGAGGACACCTTCAGGTAGTGAAGCAAGGATCGGGAGGACACCTTCAGGTAGTGAAGCAAGGATCGGGAGGACACCTTCAGGTAGTGAAGCAAGGATCGGGAGGACACCTTCAGGTAGTGAAGCAAGGATCGGGAGGACAGGGATGACGCCTTCAGGTAGTGAAGCAAGGATCGGGAGGACACCTTCAGGTAGTGAAGCAAGGATTGAGGGAAAGAGGATGGTTCCTTCAAATAACGAGTCCACAATGGGAACTTTTCCTATTTCTCTTTTAATAGATTTCCTATAAGTAAAGGTGGCCCTTCTGTGACATACACAGGGTCAGCAATGCTAACTGGAATCCCACTCTTAGTACTCTTAGTAGGAACACCAGTTCTGCCTCCTTTTTTGTTTGCTCTTTGAATATAACTTTTCTGTCATTTGATGGATTCTAGAGGTGAAAACTTCTTCCCTACGTCGGACAGCCTGTACCATGGAACGCACGTCCCATCCAAGGACGGAGTAGACAGAATGGTAACGGACCTGGAGAAACAGTAAGCACTTTTAACCCCTTAACTCCCAGGGGATTTTTTTTTTTTTTTTTTACTTTTTTGTACACATGTTAAAATCTGCATTGTATCTGAAAGCGGAGGCCCTGGAGAATAAAATGGTGGCATTTGCAGTCTTTGTATGTCACACGATATTTGCACAGCTATTTATCAAATGCATATAAAAAAAAAAAATCACTAAAATTTATTTTGGTGCAAACAAATACAATATAATACACATTTATTTTATTTATTTATTTATTTTTTAAAAGATTGGGTTGTGTCAAGTAGAAATAAAACATGTCAAGCCTATTAGACTCCCCTGCCCTCCAATACAGCTATTCCAGCACAGGTCATGCTGGAATAACTGAATAGCTGTACCCTCGGCTGCACTTTGTTATTTAAATAAAAGCGAGAGCTCCCCGGATCACTTTTATCAGAAAGCCCTCTGCTGGCTCTTAAAGCTGGTATCAAGCTTGCAGTAGCAGCAGTGAGGTTGATTTAACCACTTGTGCACCCGTTTATAAACATACAGTGGGGGAAAATTAATTATTTGATCCCCTGCAGAGTTTGTAAATTTGCCCATTTTCAAAGAAATGAAGGGTCTATCATTTTTATACTAGAGACCGAATATCAACCTAAAATCCAGAAAAAAACATATGATACGAATGTTATAAACTGAGTTGCAGTTCAGTGAGTAAAATAAGTATTTGAACCCCAAAGCAAAACATGACTTAGTAGTTGGTGGAGAAACCCTTGTTGGCAGCACAGACGTGAGACGTTTCTTGTAGTTGGTGACCAGGTTTGCACACATCTCAGGAGGGATTTTGGTCCACTCTTCTTTACAGATCTTCTCTAAATCCTTGAAGGTTTCTTGGCTGTTGCTTGGCAACTCGAAACTTCAACGCTGCATAAATATTCTATAAGATTAAGGTCTGGAGACTGACTAGGCCACTGCATGACCTTAATGTGCTTCTTCCTGAGTCACTCCTTTGTTGCCTTGGCGGTATGTTTTGAGTCATTGTCCTGCTGGAAGACCCATCCATGACCCATCTTCAGTGTTCTGGCTGAGGGAAAAAGGTTCTCATCTAAGATTTTACAATACATGGCCCTATCCATTGGCCCCTCAATGTGGCAAAGTTGGCCTGTACCTTTTTAGCAGAGAAACAGCCCCCAAGCATAATGTTTCCACCTCCGTGCTTGACTGTAGAGACGGTGGTCTTAGGGTCATAGTCTTCCTCCAAACACGACGAGTCGAGTTAATGCCAAAGAGCTCAATTTTAGTCTCCTCTGACCACAGCACTTTCTCCCAATCCTTCTCTGAATCATTTAGATGTCCATTGGCAGACTTCAGACGGGCCTGTACATGTGCTTTTTTGAAGAGGGGGACCTTGCAGGTGCTGCAGGATTTCAATCCATGGCGGTGTGTTGTGTTACCAATGCTTTGTTTGGTGACTGTGGTCCCAACTACCTTGAGATCATTCACAAGCTCCTCCCGTGTAGTTCTGGGCTGATTCCTCACTTTTCTCATGATCATCCTCACCCCATCTTACATGGAGCTCCAGACCGAGGGCGATTGAGTGATTATTCGCAAATGGAAGAAATACAAAGTAACCATCAAACAGTTGTCTCCTTCTCACCAAGCTTCTTGCCGATGGTCTTGTAGCCCATTCCAGCCTTGTGCAGGTCTACAATCTTGTCCCTGACATCCTTTGACAGCTCTTTGGTCTTACCCATCATAGTGAGGTTTGAATGGAAGAAAGAGATTCTGTGCACAGGTGTCTTTTATATACAAAATGAGTTGTCATTAGGAGCACCTTCTTACATTGACAGGACTAATCTGTGTACTACATGAACACCTATTGTAGCCAGTCTGTGGGAGCCAGAATTATTGTTGTTTGGTAGGAGATCAAATACTTATTTTAACTCACTGAGCTCAGTTTATAACATTTGTATCATGTATTTTTTTTTTTTTTTCTGGATTGGTTGATATTCTGTCTCTATCATTTCAAATACACCTATGATTAAGAAATGAAGGGTCTATAATTTTTATAAGTGGGCAAACTTACAAAATCTGCAGGGGATCAAATAATAATTTTCCCAAGTGGACATTAACAGACAAGTGGTTAAAGCAATCCCTGGTACACTGGCAGTCCAAGTGATTTGTTTCCCCCTTCTGATGAGTTTCTATCAATAAGAGCTATGGGGTAGATTTACTAAAACTGGTGCAGCTGTGCATGGTGGCCAATCCGCTGCTTACTTGAGCTTATTCAATTAAGCTTTGGCAATAAAACCTAGAAGCTGATTGGTTTCTATGCAGAAGTGAGCCTGCACTCTCCAGCTTTAGTAAATAAACCCCTTTTCCTGTTTTGATATTTGCTATGTGTGGTTGAGGTGAGCCAAGAAGCAGTTGTGAGTATGATGATTATTATGGATCGGAGCGTGGATCTGTTATCGCCGTATCTCTAGGTGTGAGCAGACTTTACCTAGATCCTGGTCGCGGTGATGATGCTGAAAAATAAAATCAGTCAGCTCCCAGCTGGTGATCCCGGCTAGCTGGATGGATAGATGGATCACTACACTGCATCTAAGCTCATTCCCCAAAAAAATGGGATTAAACCCAAAAGCAAACCTATTTATTATATTACAGCTTACCAATTCTTAGATGTGATGACTGCATTAGTTTTCTTTTTTTTAGCGAACCAGCGGGACCTTTCGAGTATAGCTCCGCTTTAACTCCCCATGTTCACGCTTCTGGTCATATCGTTTACATATATATTTGTTTTGTGTCATAGGATTGCGAAGCGAGAGAAATACAGTCGGAGACGCGCCTATAACGACGACGCCGACATCGACTACATCAACGAAAGGAACGCCAAATTCAACAAGAAAGCCGAGAGGTTTTATGGGAAATACACAGCCGAGATCAAACAGAACTTGGAGAGAGGGACGGCGGTCTAACCTGCTGTCAGGATTTCTACATCACCTCCGCTTTGTAAATAAAACCTCCTGCTTCACCTTTGTCCTGTCACTCCGAGGACTTGGACTGTTATGCCGCGTACACACGGTCTGAATTTCCGATACCAAATGTTCGATGGGAGCTTGTTGTCGGAAATTCCGGGGCTCCATCGGACGTTTGCTGTCAAAATTTCCGACAACAAAAATCTGAGATCTGGATCTCAAATTTTCCGACAACAAAATCCGTTGGCGGAAATTGCAATTGCGTGTACACAATTCCGACGCACAAAATTCCATGCATGCTCTGAATCAAGCAGAAGAGCCACACTGGCTATTGAACTTCATTTTTCTCGGCTCGTTGTACGTCACCGCGTTCTTGACATTCGGAATTTCCGACAACATTTGTGTGACCGTGTGTATGCAAGACAAGTTTGAGCCAACATCCTGTCGGAAATAAATCCACGGTTTTGTTGTCGGAATGTCCGATCGTGTGTACGCGGCATAGGAGTCGTCCTGACCGATGGGTTTATATGTGTATGGACTGTAATGTGTGTTTATCGGAGAGCTCATGCATATACTGGGATCTCTATTACACTGTGTATACATAGACACGTTAGGGTTTATAGCAGTGCGCTGAGGTCCCAGCGTTGGTGCAGCACTATTTATCCGCATTTTATGTGCGGTTCCCCTTGACTTCTATTAGACCCTGTGTTTTCATGAAAGCACATCAAAGTCTTTGATGCGCTTTCATAAAACGCAGAGTATAGTAGAAGTCAATGGGAGCCGTGTGCAAAACTCGGTGACAAGAGTGCTGCACCTGTGCGGCGGCCAAACCGCAGCGCACCGGTGTGAACCCAATTTTTTTTTTGTTATATTTTCCTGGAAGTATAGTTGATGCAACCTTTTTACATTTTGAATTCTTGATGTTCCATATTTTTAATGACTGTAACATGTACAGATTGATGATTCTCCCTCCCTCTGATTTCTATAGATCAACAAACAGAATCATCAATACTGTGCAATATCTGCTGGCATAAAATCCCGCTACCTACTGAGAGGTATTGTAGAATCATAGGGGGTGATGAGAGTCTAAGTCATGTACAAGGAAGTGATGTGATCATTTTTTTATTTTTTTTTAATTTTTTTTTTTTTTTTGCTAAATAAAATATATCTGAAGTAAAAATGTATATTTGTGTATAGACTCCTTTTCCTGAACTGCAAAGAGACTCAAGAGAGCGCATCTAAATGAGGGAAAATAAGATCATTTATTAATAAACATGCAGATAAGCCACTCGCATGTTGTAGATCAGGGGTGTCAAACTGGTGGCCCTCCAGCTGTTGCGGAACTACAAGTCCTGTCATGCCTCTGCCTGTGGGAGTCATGCTTGTGAAAAATATATATATATATATATATATATATATATATATATATATATATATATATATATATATATATATATATAGTAATAAAGGAAAAAAAAAATATATAATCTTTTTTTTTTTTTTTTTTTTTTTTTTTAACTCTGTCACCACCAGTCAGTGTTCCTGATCACCAGTTATGACAACGCTGTACTGCACTGGTGACGATATGTAAAAAAAGAAAAAAAAACAATTTTACAATGTGATATTTCAGTTTTTTCTTTTGTAATAAATCTGCAAAAATGTCAACAATTCTGTGTTTTTCTGTCAATATGGGGTGCTGTGTGTACATTAATGAGGAAAAAAAATGAACTTATATTGCAGCCATTTGCTAAAATCATTTAACAAAGAGTGAAAAATTTTAAGGGGGTCTGAATACTTTCCGTCCCCGTTGTATAACAAAAAAAACAAGTTTTTTTTTTTTTGGGGGGGGGGGGTTTGTTTAGCAAAAACTAAAAACCCAGTGGTGATTAAATACCACCAAAAGAAAGCTCTATTTTTGTAGGAAAAAAAAAAGAAAAGATAATTGTTTTTTACAGTGTTGTATGACCGTACAATTGTCATCCAAAGTGTGAAAGCTGAAAATTGGCCTGGGCAGGAAGGGGGTAAAAGTGCCCGGTATTGAAGTGGTTTAAAGAGATTGTTAATGATCACCTTGAAATACAACCCATTCAGTTTAAAATAGAAATGAAAGGCAAAACCTTTTTTACAGATATAGAAAACATTATAAATACTTTTTTTTTTTTTTTCCCTTTTTTTATAAGTGATCACATTCCCTTTGTTCTCAGCTGCATAAAAGCTGGGGGGAGTAGAAGCATCAGCACACTGAGCTTCCCAGTGAATGGCTGTGCAGTGGGGGCGTGTCAGGATAAGTCTGATCATTGGAGTAGAGTACACTGAATTTCCAGCATAGCTAGAGAACTGAGCATGCTGTGCTCTCCGGCTTGGTGTGGTAAGTTTTTTTGTTTTTTTTTGTTTTTTTATTAGGAAAGCAGAGGGACTGGCAGGAACACCAGGGATTTCAAATAAAGGAAGCAATACAAAGTGAACAGGAGACTTTCTCATACAAGTACATGGTACAGCAGCCACATATCAGTGGTTGTAAAGGCAGATTTTTTTTTTTTTAAATGCATTAAGGTAAAAAACATTTTAAATTCCTCTGTACCCCCCCCCCCCTTTCCCTGTGTGAAGGGGAAGAGAGGGGAGAAGAGATCAGCGCTGTGCATGGCTGCATCTATTCTTCCCTCCTTTTTCCTCTTTTACACAGCATTCGAGCAGCAGCAGGAGCCATTGGCTTATGCTGCTGTCAATCAAATGCAGTCCCGCTGTGTAAGTCATAGACGCACAGGTCTGGAGCGCGCAGACTACTCTCTCCCCAAAGCCAGCGCCTGGCTATGGCAGTCCATCAAAAGAAGAGGAGGAGCCAAGATCGCCGCTGGGGACCCCAGAAGAGGAGGATCGGGGCCACTCTGTGCAATACCACTGCACAGAGCAGTTAAGCATAACACGTTTGTTATTTTAATTAAAAAAAAAAAAAATATTTGACTTTAGTAACACTTTAATTCATTCTATGCATTTAAAGCGTTTGTTACCCAGAAAAAAAAACAAAACACATTTGGGTCCTGTTCCTTTAAAGCAGGAATAACAGCACAGTGCTTGTGCTGTATCATTTCACCACCTGTATAACCTAAAAACTCTGGCTGATCCTGCCTGGCTATACCCTCCCCTCTGTAAACTGACCACGGTATATCAAGCCTTCTGAGCCCTGACACCGTGGTCAGTTTATGTTCTGCCCTCATCCACAGCTCTTCTTCCTGTCTGTCAGCTCTTACCAGTCGTCCCCCAAACCCCCCCCCCCACCCTGCTGCTGAATTACCTTTAGACAATACACACAATTCTCTCTGTTATAAAGCCTCCTATGCTGCCGTGTATGTTCTTTATAGAAAAGATGCTCATTTCTACCTCAATTCACAGCTCGCTTGGCGCTCACTTGACTCCTCACTGCTCCCCTCCTCTCCGGCTGACGTCTCCGCTCTCTCCTCCCAACTGACGTCAGCGGATTCTCGGCCCCTCCCTCTCTAGCTGTCCAATCGGGGGAGAAAGCAGCAAGGAGTCATGTGAGCGCCGAGCGGTGCTGTGAATTCAGGTAGAAATAGGCATCTTTATTACAAAGAACATACAGTAGACTGCAGCATAGGAAGCTTTCTAACAGAGGGGATTGTGTGTAGTTTATAACCTGGCATAACAATAGACATGTGTGGTTCGTTTCGTTCCGACTTGAAATTTGTTTTTCGTAAATTCGGATGTATCCGAATTACAATCGTACCGAATCTAACCACTTGCTGACTGGCTCATGCCGATATACGTCAGCAGAATGGCACGGGTGCTCAAAGCCACATACCCATATCTCACTCCTTCATCGGCGGCTAGCGGGCGCGCGCATGGCGGCGGCAGCATACGCCACGGGAGCGTGCCCGTGGGTCATGCAGACTCTGTCTGCCAGTGGCCTGCGATCGCGGCACGGAGAGGCAGAATGGGGAGATGCCTATGTAAACAAGGCATTTCCCTGTTCTGCCTAGCAACTTGACAGAAATCTACTGCTCCCTGTGATCGGGAGCAGTGATCTTTGTCATATTCTAGTGAGCCCATCCCCCCTACAGTTAGAACACACTTAACCCCTTGATCGCCCCCTAGTGTTTAACCCCTTCCCTGCCAGTGACATTTATTATTATACATGATTTATATAGCGCCAACATGCAGCGCAGGGGGGGGGGGGGGGGGGACAGCACAATTACAGTACAGTTCAATACAAAAGGGACAGGAGGGTCTTTTTCATAGAGTTTACATTCTAAAGGGAGGGGGTGGTGGTACAAAAGGTAATAGATGCGGGGAATGATTTGATGGGGGTGGCTCGGGGACAGTTCTTAGGTGGGTGTTTGGATAGGCTTCCCTGAATAAACGAGTTTTCAGGGATCTCCTAAAGGTGGACAGGTTAGGGGCTGATCGGACATACTGGGGCAGGGAGTTCCAGAGGATGGGAGAGGCTCTGGAGAAGTCCTGGAGGTGAGCATGGGAGGAGTTAACAAAGGAGCTAGAGAGCAGGAGGGTCCTGGGAGGAGCGGAGGGGGCGATATCTGCAGATGAGGTTGGTGATGTAGCTGGGGAAGATGTTGTGCATGGCCTTGTATGTTGTGGTCAGTATTTTGAATTTTATACGGTGGGGTAGGGGAAGCCAGTGAAGGGATTATCAGAGAGGAGCAGCAGTCACGGATTGGTTAGTGAGATGTATTAGTCTAGCAGCAGCATTCATAATAGACTGAAGGGGGGATAGCCTGCCTAAGGGTAGGCCATTTGGGAGAGAGTTATAATGGTCGAGGGGGGGGAAATAATTAAGGAGTTATTAAGTTGTTTGGTGTCGTTAGTCAGGAAGGGTCGAATTCTGGAGATGTTGCGGAGGTTAAGGCGGCAGGATTTAGCCAATGATTGGATATGGGGGCTGAAGGAGAGGTCAGAGTCAAGGATGACTCCCAGGACCCTGGCATGTGTGGAGGGACCAATGGTTGTGCTGTTGATTTTAATGGTAAAGTCATATGGGGGTGGGACCCGGAAATATAACAAGCTCAGTTTTAGAAAGATTGAGTTTGAGAAAGTGGTGTGACATCCATACCGATATGTCCTTAAAGTGGAGTTCCACCCACTTTTACAACTCTTCAGCATCCCTCACTAAACTGTGCACTGTAAAAGAATTGGGTATTTAAAAAAAAAATTTCTCAACACTTACTGTTTATCTGCTGTATTCATTTTTCACTTCCTCCTCCCTGGCCGCGGCCCATCGCATCATTTCCTGTTTGCAATGCCTTCTGGGAAGGGGCAGCAACTGCCTCTGACACTGTCGTTGCTATGGAAACCTGACCTGAAACCTATTACACTGCTTGTGCTGCACTGAGCATGTGCGAGATCTGCAAGGATGAGATCCAGGAAGAAATACAGTCTGGCTTCAGATGCCCACACTTAAGATGGCCACGGCCTGCTGTAAGTTTATATAATAACAAACTACTGCTATAAACTAACAAAACAGACCTTAGTTTACAGACTAACTTTACTAGAATACATTAAGCTTGTGTATTATAGGGGTATTTTTTATTTAAAAAGTATAATTTCGGCCGGAACACCACTTTAAGCAAGTTTGAGATCTGTGAGGAGATTGAGGGGGTGAGTTGAGGAGTGGAGAGATAGATCTGGGTGTCGTCGGCGTAGAGGTGGTATTGGAAGCCATGGGAGGTTATCAGCTGGCCCAGGGAAGAAGTATTTACACAGTAATCGGTGCATTTTTATAGCACTGATCGCTGTATAAATGACAATGGTCCCAAAACAGTGTCCGATCGTCTGCCGCAATGTCGCAGTCACGATAAAAAAAACACAGATCGCCGCCATTACTAATAAAAAAAAAAGGAATAATATAAATGCCATAAATCTATCCCCTATTTTGTAGACGCTATAACTTTTGCGCAAACCAATCAATATACGCTTATTGCGATTTTACCTAAAATATGTAGTAGAATACATCTTGGCCTAAACAGAGGAAAAAAATTTTTTTATATTTTTGGGGGGGATATTTATTATAGCAAAAAATATTGCTTTTTTTTTTTTCAAAATTGTCATAGTTACATAGTCCTTTTGGAAAAAAAAAGACACAAGTCCATCCAGATGGGAGTCTCTCAGGTTTTTTTTGTTTATAGCGCAAAAAATAAAAACCGCAGAGATGATCAAATACCACCAAAAGAAAGCTCTATTTGTGAGGGAAAAAAAGGACGTCAATTTTGTTTGGGTACATCGTCGCACGACCGCGAAATTGTCAGTTAGACGCAGTGCCGTATCGCAAAAAAGGGCCTGGTCAGGAAGGGGGTTAATCCTTCTGGGGCTGAAGTGGTTAAACGAATCCGAAGTAATGGAAAAAAATTTGGACGAAATTCGAATAGTTTTCCAATTTTCAAAGTACCCCCACAGCAAGCAGCTGCCGATGACAGAGTGACGTACGGGTATGTGGTTTTGCGCACCCGTGCCGTTCTGCCGACGGAGGGGCCAGGAGCGCCGGTGGCAGACCCCCCGAGAAGAGGAGGATCTGGGCTGCTCTGTGCAAACACGTTACACAGAGCAGGTAAGTATGACGTGTTTGTTATTTTTAAAGAAAAAAAAAAAAGCAAGACTTTAGTATCACTTTAAGATAAACTGAATGGACATGATGACTTTAGCATAATTGGACAGTTTGTTGGACACCATAAGCAGATAATAAAACAAAATTCAGCTACTTTTATTGATTAACACGCCGCGGCCCCTTTAACAAAGCAAAAGTCAGTTCCTGTTTGGCTTAAAAATAGCATCAAAAACCGCAACGCAAGTGAAATTTTCCATTGGCAGAGACGATCGGCGCTCTCCTACTTCTCATGCGATCCCAGATCTCACTGACGGGAGGATTGTTGTCTTGGCCTGGCTCCAGGAAGACGTGGAGTGACATGAGCTGTTGGCGTTGAACAATGGGGAGCCAGATCTGTCGTTTTTTTCTAGGGGCTCCCCCGGTCTGGTGGTGGAGGGACTCGTCTGGCACAGCCAGTTGTCGCTCAGAAGACGGCTGAGTACCCAGTGAAAGCGCGCGCCATCAATATTCAGACTTTTATCTTTGTTATGCTAAACAAACATCTGTGCGGGAAACACGCATCTCATTACCAAATTGGATATACATTTCAAACGGCTAATGAATTGCAGAAGAGAGATTTATTAGAGGGGGGAATAAAGTGGAAACAAATTTACATTTTCCATACATTCCTTATAATGCTCCTCGACCTCAATGTGCCTGATTGCAGCATTCGTATCTGTGTGTGTGTCTCTTTGTATTCCTTCAATCCCTTCCTGAGACATTTAGATCTTTTTAAAAAATATAAAATGAGAATACTGGTGCCCAACATATGGACTGCATGCCAGGACTCCGTGGCGGTGCCAGAACTCAAATCCAGGTCTTGGTGGGGGTCCCAGCGGGGTTTAATGTTGAAACCACCAGCTGTCAATGACCGCCATAATCCAGCACTGAGCCTAGGACTGGAATTCGATCAGCTTCTGGACTTGTCATCCTGCTACAGAGCGTGCCAACACCAGCCCCAGTACAACCCATTGCTTTGATATTGTCTAAACCTGCCACACCCCTGAAAAAAGGATCCCTGTTCATGTATAATCCCCCATCATTGGTGTCAGTGATATTAATAGTGCCCCATCATTGGCATCAGTGCAAGGAATAGTGCCCCATTGGAGTCATCGAAAGGAACAGCACCCCATTGTTGATGTCAGCGGGGGGAAATAATGCCCCGTCATTGATATCAGTGCAAGGAATAGTGCTCCATCGTTGGTGTCATGAGAAGCAATAGTTCCCCATTGTGGGAGTCCGTGGTAGAAATAGTGCCCCATTATTGGTGTTAGTGGAAGGAATGGTGCCCCACTGTTGCTTTCATTTGAAGGACTAGTGTCCCATCGTTTGGAGTCAGTGGGAGGGAATAGTGCCCCATTGTTGGTGACCGTGGGAGGGAATTGTGCCCCATCCACTCCTGAACTCTGCACTCTGTCCATAGTGCACCCCTGAACTCCTCACTAAGTACATATCGCACCCCTGAACCCTGTGCTCGGTACGAAGTACACCCTTGAACTCCTCACTACGTACGTAGCATACAGCTTAACTCCGCACTCGGTACATAGCTCAGCCCTGCACTCACTATTTACAAAGCGCTCCCCTGAACGCCTCACTCTGTACGTAGTGCACTCCTGAACTCCACCACTATGTATGTAGCATGCTTCTGAACTCCTCACTATGTACGTAGCATGCTTCTGAACTCCTCACTATGTACGTAGCTCACCCCTGAACTCCTTACTATGTACATAGCTCTTCCCTGAACTCCTCACTATGTACGTAGCTCACCCCTGAACTCCTCACTATGTACGTAGCACACCCCTGAACTCCTCACTATGCATGTAGCACACCCTTGAACTCCTCACTATGTACATAGCACACCCCTGAACTCCTCACTATGTACGTAGCACACCCCTAAACTCCTCACTATGTACGTAGCACACCCCTGAACTCCTCACTATGTACGTAGCACACCCCTGAACTCCTCACTATGTATGTAGCACACCCCTGAACTCCTCACTATGTACGTAGCACACCCCTGAACTCCTTACTATGTACGTAGCACACCCCTGAACTCCTCACTATGTACGTAGCACACCGCAGAACTCCTCACTATGTACGTAGCTCACCCCTGAACTCCTCACTATGTACGTAGCACACCCCTGAACTCCTTACTATGTACGTAGCTCACCCCTGAACTCCTCACTATGTACGTAGCATGCTCCTGAACTCCTCACTATGTACATAGCTCACCCCTGAACTCCTCACTATGTATGTAGCATGCTCCTGAACTCCTCACTATGTACATAGCTCACCTCTGAACTCCTCACTATGTACGTACCTCACCCCTGAACTCCTCACTATGTACGTAGCATGCTCCTGAACTCCTCACTATGTACGTAGCATGCTCCTGAACTCCTCACTATGTACGTAGCTCACCGCTGAACTCCTCACTATGTACGTAGCTCACTCCTGAACACTTTCACTGTGTGAGTAGCACCCCCCTGAACCCTGCACTCTGTCCATAGCGCCCCCTGAACCCTGCACTCTGTCCATAGCGCCCCCCTGAACCCTGCACTTTGCCTGTAGTGCACCCCTGAACACCACAATCTGTCCGTAGCACACCCCTGAACATCGCACTTTGTACATAGCACACCCCTGAATGTCGCACTCTGTATGTAGCGCACCCCTGAATGTCACACTCTGTACATAGCGCACCCCTGACCGTCACACTCTGTACATAGCGCACCCCTGAACATCACACTCTGTACATAGCGCACCCCTGAACGTCACACTCTGTACATAGCGCACTCCTGAACGTCACACTCTGTACGTAGCGCACCCCTGAACGTCACACTCTGTACGTAGCGCACCCCTGAACGTCACACTCTGTACGTAGCGCACCCCTGAACGTCACACTCTGTACGTAGCGCACCCCTGAACGTCACACTCTGTACGTAGCGCACCCCTGAACGTCACACTCTGTACGTAGCGCACCCCTGAACGTCACACTCTGTACGTAGCGCACCCCTGAACGTCACACTCTGTACATAGCGCACTCCTGAACGTCACACTCTGTACGTAGCGCACCCCTGAACGTCACACTCTGTACGTAGCGCACCCCTGAACGTCACACTCTGTATGTAGCGCACCCCTGAACGTCACACTCTGTACATAGCGCACCCCTGAACCCCGCACATAACGTACTCCTGGTATTTATTGTCCCTTTAAGATCCTTCCATTGTTATTGCAATTTGGCCACACCCACCATTCAGTGCAGTTTAGCGAGGGCGCATGGTTGAGTTCCTTCCCTTATTCTCAGAGAAAAGCCCTAGATACATTTACAGGTACAGTATGTAATCCTACAGATACAAACAGTCCTTTGCTGTCCATGCGGCCCACAATGAAATTGACTTTGACACCCCTACTTCAGGTTTTCGCACTCCAGACATGATTCAAGACTGATGAGTTTCTCCAACGAAAAGTTCAAGGCATTTTTTTTTTATTTTTTTATTGCTACATAATTATTATTCTGCAGCCTTAAAAAAAATAAAAACAATTTTCTGCCCTCGGGTTATATCACAGGCTCGGGCACATTGAAAGTTCTGCAAGACCAAAGTCACTGCTGGAACTTTGATGTTAAATAAAGATGATTTGGTGTGATTTCGGAGGTCGGGACAAGTCATTAGACCTCGGTATAAGCCCCGTCACCTGACCGCGCTGGTCACAGCCAGACAGGAACGCCACTTTTATAGGTGCTCTGATGTTTGGCAGGGGAACAATACCGGGGAGTGGGGGAGTACGGCGACACAGGATAATCCTCCTTCCAGCTAAGTATTGCCTTATGACTTTCCAGATTTAGGGAATAAAGGAATAGCTTTACTACTTAATATGGAAACAATCTGTTGTAAAGGCAAATAGGGGGGGTTTGTGGGGGATTGAGGACATCCGAATCACTGGAATCTATAGCATTTATGCAGATTTAAAATATACACTCTATTACCGAAAATATTGGGACGCCTGCCTTTACACGCACATGAACTTTAATGGCATCCCAGTCTTAGTCCGTAGGGTTCAATATTGAGTTGGCCCACCCTTTGCAGCTATAACAGCTTCAACTCTTCTGGGAAGGCCGTCCACAAGGTTTAGGAGTGTGTCTATGGGAATGTTTGACCATTCTTCCAGAAGCACATTTGTGAGGTCAGGCACTGATGTTGGATGAGAAGGCCTGGCTCGCAGTCTAATTCATCCCAAAGGTGTTCGGTCGGGTCGAGGTCAGGACTCTGTGCAGGCCAGTCAAGTTCCTCCACCCCAAACTCGCTCATCCATGTCTTTATGGACCTTGCTTTGTGCACTGGTCCAAATCATTTGGTGGAGGAGGGATTATGGTGGGGGGGTTGTTTTTCAGGTTGGGTTTGGCCCCTTAGTTCCAGTGAAGGAAACTCTTAAGGCGTCAGCATACCAAGACATTTTGGATAATTTCATTCTCCCAACTTTGTGGGAACAGTTTGGGGATGGCCCCTTCCTCTTCCAACATGACTGCACACCAGTGCACAAAGCAAGGTCCATAAAGACATGGATGAGCGAGTTTGGGGTGGAGAAACTTGACTGACCTCAACCCCATAGAACACCTTTGGGATGAATTAGAGCGGAGACTGCAAGCCAGGCCTTCTCATCCAACATCAGTGCCTGACCTCACAAATGCTCTTCTGGAAGAATGGTCAAACATTCCCATAGACACACTCCTAAACCTTGTGGACAGCCTTCCCAGAAGAGTTGAAGCTGTTATAGCTGCAAAGGGTGGGCCAACTCAATATTGAACCCTACAGACTAAGACTGGGATGTCATTAAAGTTCATGTGTGTGTAAAGGCAGGTGTCCCAATACTTTTGGTAATATAGTGTACGTGTAAAAATAGTGGGGAACTTCAGCAAAACCTTTTTTATTTTTTATTTAAGCAGGGTCCTCACATTTTCTACACCAAAGGCCAGTTCACTGTCATCCAGGCTATAGCAGGGCCAGACTGTAGCCAGTGGGAGCAGAACATGGCATGACATCAGCGGGAGTAAACAATCCCTCTGACTCCGTGGGTGTAAAAAAATGCCTTAGGGTTGGTGGTCAATGGTAGTAAAAGATGACTTTGCGCTTGTGGTCAGTAGGAGGAGAAATAAAGTTCAGTCATTGGTGTTAGTGGAAGAAACAGTGCCCCATCACTGGTGTCGGGGAAGGGATTGTTTTTTGACAATGGGAGGAATGGTGCCCCATCAATGATGTCAGTGGAAGGAATGATGCCCCATCATTGGTGTCAGGGAGTGGAATAGTGCAGCAATGCTGGTGTCAGGGGGAGGAACAGTGTTCCATCATTGGTGTCAATGAGTAGAATAGTGCCCCATCATTGGTGTCAATGAGAAGAATAGTGCCCCATCATTGGTGTCAGTGAAAGGAACAGTGCCTCATTATTGGTTTCAGATGGAGGAATAGTGCCCCATCAATTGTGTCAGTGGGAGAAATAACACCCTATCATTGGTGTCAATGAAAGGAATAGTGCCCCATCGTTGGTGTCAATGAGAAGAATAGTGCCCCATCATTGGTGTCAGTGAAAGGAACAGTGCCTCATTATTGGTTTCAGATGGAGGAATAGTGCCCCATCAATTGTGTCAGTGGGAGAAATAACACCCTATCATTGGTGTCAATGAAAGGAATAGTGCCCCATCGTTGGTGTCAGTGGAAGGAACAGTGTCTCATCATTGGTTTCAGTAGGAGGAATAGTGCCCCATCATTGGCGTCAATGAGAGGAATAGTACCCCATCATTGGTGTCAGGGGGAGGAACAGTGTCCCATCATTGGTGTCAATGAGAATAATAGTGCCCCATCATTGGTGTCAGTAAAAGGAACAGTGCCTCATCATTGGTTTCAGATGGAGGAATAGTGCCCCATCAATTGTCAATGGGAGAATTAACACCCTACCATTGGTGTCAGTGACACCCCATCATTAGTGTCAATGAAAGGAATAGTGCCCCATCATTGATGTCAGGGAGTCTAATAGTGCCCCATAGCTGGTGTCGGGAAGGAATACTGCCTCATCATTGGGGTCAGTGGAAGGAACAGTGCCTTATAATTGGTTTCAGTTGGAGGGATAGTGCCCCATCATTGGTGTCAATGAGAGGAATAGTGCCCCCATCATTGATGTCAGGGAGTCTAATAGTGCCCCATAGCTGGAGTCAGGAAGGAATACTGCCTTATCATTGGTGTCAGTGGAAGGAACAGTGCCTCATAATTGGTTTCAGTTGGAGAAATAGTGCCCCATCATTGATTATGAGTGTAATAGTGCCCCATTGCTGGTGTCAGTGGGAGAAAACTGCCCTCTCAATGGTGTCAGTGGGAGAAATAGTGCCCCGTCATTGGGGTTAGTAGGAGGAATAGTGCCCCATTAAAGGTTTCAGTGGAAGAAATAGTGTCCCATCACTTGTGTCAGGGAGTGAATTAGTATCCCATTATTGGCATCTAGACTTGTGCAATACGTTTCATTCCAAATTCGTTTTTTTAACGAATTTCGACAAATTCGTTAATTCGGAAATATCAGAATTAATAAAAACCTGTTTAACCAATTTTTCCGAATATTCGTAAATTCGAATATTCTTAAATTTGGAAATTCAGAAATCCGAAAACCTGAAAATACCAAAATCTGAAATAATAACTAACTAATAATAACTAACTATTAAATTATAGGTATTGGAATTTCCTTTCAAATTTGGCTGTTTGTGAACGTAACGAATACGAATTTATCCGAAGTTACGAATTATCTGAAAAAACGAATGCCGCATCTAAACGAATGGAATGTAACAAATTAATAATAATATTAAAAAAACGTTTTATTATTATAATTATTATTTATTAATATTTCGTTCCGTATCATTTGTTTAGATGCAGCATTATTTTGGATAATTTGTAACTTCGGATAAATTCGTATTCGTTACTTTCACTAACAGTCAAATTTGAAAGAAAATTCTAATACCTAGTATTTAATAGTTAGTAATAGTTTTATTATTAGTTATTATTTCGAATTTCCGAATATTCTGAAAAATTCTTTAAACAGGTTTTTGTTAATTCGGATATTTCCGAATGAATTAATTTGTCGAAATTCGTTAAAAAAACGAATTCGGAACGAAACGAATTGCACATTTCTAGATCTCAATGATAGGATACTATTCCCCCCACTGATACCAATGAAGAGGCACAATTTCTTCCAATTTAATAGTTATTATTAGTTATTCTTTCAAAATTTCGGACTTCTTTCTTGTTTTCGGATTTTCTAATTTACGAATTGCAATCAAAACGGATGACCCGAAAAAAAATAAAAAAAATAAAAACGAAAATGAAAATGAATGACTTTTTCGGCAGGGCACATGTCTATGGCATCCAACACCTCTGGCCCAGGAAGTGAAGGTGAATCTCTCCAGAGGGGACACAGGCAGCCAAACAAACCCAACAGAGTTGGAGTCCAATCCTTCCTCTTCCTATAAAAAAGTTTTGGCTACAGTTTTAGTTGAAAGGCCCATTTAAGCAAGTTGCGTCACATTGAGAACGCACATTGGTTGTCAGCCCGCGTCCACAGACCAACAAACTTAAGAGGATCTCAAACTACTGTTGATCTTTTGGGGCAAAAAGAGACCAATTTGTCTAGTTTAGACGGAGTACCTCCACAACTTGGCTAATTAGTTCAAAAAATATATAGGGAAAGAAACGGGGAAGGGCAAGTAGTTGAATGGAGGACCAAACCGTGGTATTCATATGTCATATCAACTTTAAAATTTAAAGTGGAGGGCCACCCTGAAAAAAAAAATTGCACCAAAAATCCTAAAAAAAATAAAAAAATAAACATTTGAAAAAAAAAAATTTTTTTAAACTTACCTGAACCCTTGTTGCTAGGCAGTCTTCCTAATCTGCCTGTTCCTATTCGGCGGCATGTTCTGCTCCTAGCTGAGCAGCCCCGTTGCCTTCTGGGAACTGTGTGTGTTCCCAGAAAATCACAGGGCCATTCACAGAGCACCGTGCCGCTCGTGCGTGCGCAGTAGGAAACTGGCAGTGAAGCCGCAAGGCTCCACTGCCTGTTTCCCTTACTTAGGATGGCGGTGCCGGGACCCGAGAGCCGAGGGACGGGTCGACCTCGGGCGGCCGACAACGCGGGCACCCAAGACAGGTAAGTCTACTTATTTAAAAAATTATTTATTAAATTTTTTATTAAATTTATTTTACAAGCACTGTAGCTGCTGACTTAAAAAATTTTTTTTTGCTGGCCGGAATCCCGCTTTAATATATTTTTAAACACTATTTTATGGTGCTTAGAGGGTATTTTTCTATCTTTATATTTTGATATGGCATATGAATACCATGGTTTGGTCCTCCATTCAAGTCTTTCCCCGTTTCTTTCCCTATACAGTGGAACCTTGGTGAACGAGTAACGCGATTAACGAGCGTTTTGAAAGACGAGTAACTTTTTTCCTTTTTTTAATCCTGACTCGGTTTGCGAGTGTTGTCTCGCAAAACGAGCACAATTCAAGCTAATGTGTGCAGTACCGCATTTGGCCAGAGGTGCGGGGGGCGCTGGTGACACTCAGAATGGTTCGGAGCCGTTTGGAAATACTCAGAATCGCTCGGAAACTCTGTTCACCGAGGCTTTCCGAGTTCACCCGAGCTGTCCCCGAGTATTTCCGAGGCTCTCTGGCGCCCCCCACCTCTGGCCACATGCGGTATTGCCTGCAATAGAAGTCAATGCGGAACCAATTATCTTTGTTTCCATTGACTTCTATGGGGAAACTCGCTTTGATATGCGAGTGCTTTGGATTACAAGCATTCTCCTGGAACGGATTATGCTCGCAAGCCAAGGTTACCACTGTATATTTTTTCAACAAACATACCTGCCATATTTTTTTCAGAAATAATAATGTACTAATGATTACATATGGTATGATCACATAAGCTGCAGTGTAGTGAGGGGCAGGTGGTTTTTGCATGTTGGGGTGCTTTGGATAATGAATGGCAAAGAACCCCAATCTGCCTACACCGCACGCTGTACTGCGCTTATTTTAAAAAAAAAAAGCAATATGGAGAGCGGCCAGCAATAAACATTCGCCTCTTTTTTTGAGCAGAAAATTTGAATCTCATGGTTTAGGTTTGGTTACTGCTCTATATAAATAAATACATTATATATACTGTGTATATACACACACACTGCCTGAATAGCCCCAATATTCGATAACCAGCTCCAGGTTTCATGCTTCTCGCAGGTGTCGGGGTGGAAAATTGAGTTTGCCGTGTATGTGAGAGCCATAAAACATAATCCAGAGGTGGAAGTGAGTGAGACGGGCCAGTCTCCATGTTCTGAGCGATTCTCCAGATGTGGGATGGTGAAGACAGAGATCTCCCAGCACGCAGGCTCCAATTACAGCGCCGCTGCCTTCCTAATAGGTGTGCGAGGCCGAGGTCACTGAGGTCAGTCTCAATGTTTGATACACAAAGCTTTTCACCATAAGCCGTACAACTTTTTTTTTTTTTTTTTACAATTCATTATAATTTATATGTATTGCACGTCTCCAGCTTTAAAATATATATAAAGAGAGAAAAAAAACCATAATAAAATGTATAATTGTGGTAAGTAGTTTGTGATAGTTGCTCTTTATGAAGACATCAGGAGGCTAATGTCTCCCCAGCGCTCCGCCATTTTCACAACACGGTGTGGCTGTCAGAACACCCAAACAGTCATTGCACCTGATTGGATGCAGCTGCTGCTCAGGTGACAGTTTCCTGCCCGGCTCCCTTCAATTCTTTAACCAAACGATTCGGGGGGTGGGAGAGGTTCTGTCGGAGGGAATTTCTGTTGGTTCGTCAGGAAGCGGACTCAATTCAAACAGTGTTTGGCCAGTTTACAGCCCTCTAATCCGCAGGGGATATGAGCCTTGCTAACTGGAAAGTTCTAGGCCTGACCCACCGGGGGGGGGGGGGGTCACCTCTGCAGTGAGACCACTGCTTACATGTGCATAACAGGAAAGGAAAAGGGAAGGGAAAAGGAAAGGAAAAAGGTAAGCAAGGGAAATGGAAAGGACAGACAAGGAAAGGGAAAAAAAGAGGAAAGGAAAAGGGAAAGGACAGGGAAAGGCTGGAAAAGGCAAAGGACAGAAAAGGGGAAAGGGAAAAGAACAGGAAAGGAAAGTGCTGCACTTTGTTTATTTATTGTCAATGTGCCTAGTATCTGGGTTATAGTGCTTAGCTGGTGATTGAAGTTCTAAGTGCAGATACCCCCCCCCCCTTTTTTTTTTTCAAGGAAAAGAATGGGGAAAGGATGGGAAAGGGAAAAGGAAAAGGGAAAGGTCAGAAAAGGAGAAAGGAAAAGGGAAAGAACAGGAAAAGGAAAGGAAAAGGGGAAAGGGAAATGGCAGGAAAGGGAATGGAAAGGTAATGGGAAAGGACAAGAAAAGGAACTGACAGGAAAGGGAAAGGAAAGGAAAGGACAGAAAAGGAAAACTAAAGGTAAAGGGAAGGAAAAGAAAAGGAAAAGAAGGGAAAGGGAAACTAAAGGAGAAGGGAAGAGAAAAGAAAAGGGAAAGGCAAACTAAAAGAGAAGGGAAAGAAAAGGCAAGGAAAGGAAAGGATGGCCTTTATAAAATATTACAAATATTTTTTTAAATAAATCATGTTACGCTTATGTTAGATAGGTGGCACTGGAGGGCACTGATTAGCATTATGCTTCTGTTAGATTTAGTAATTGGGTTTACAGCTACAAAACATGAAATTAATTTCCAGTTTCTCTTTCTAAAAGGGGGACATGAGAATACCCGAGTAGCAAACAGAGTCCCAAAGTTTAAGGCTATGACACATAAGCGGGCTGAGCGACGGGGGGGGCGCCATGTTAATTTTTTTAAGTAAAGTTTTGAAACTTTGCCCCTGCCTGGTCTGAAGTTACTAAAGTAACTGGTATATATAGCTGCAGCTCTGGTCACTAAACACATTGGGGTGTAAAAATAATGGTCCAAGAGTGCATACAGTTTAAAAATACAGTGGCATATACAGTAGCAGCTTGTCATAAGCCTGTACATGTAACTGGTGGGATAGCCTTTTGCAGTGAGGGAGATGTTGTCAACACTCCTTCAGCAGTGATCCGTCTCCCATAGCAATAAAAGCAGACCTGCACCGTCAAAGCCCCCAGCCCATACAGAGTTACGGAAGATAAAGAGTTAGGTGAAGTGCACGCATGGAGTCTGGGCTAGGTGCACAGTGGGACCCCATACCATTACTGGGATTGAGGTAGCGTGATATGCTGGACAGGTGGAGAGGACATTAGCTTTGAATGGCCCTTCCTAATGTACAAGTGGCTGTGGTGATGTACAGTAACATAGGGAGAGTTTATTAGAGTTCAGTGGGTTGCTTAAAGCGGGGGTCCACCCACACCGCCCAAAAAAAATAAATATTAAAAGCCAGCAGCTACAAATACTGCAGCTGCTGACTTTTAATACATGGCCACTTACCTGTCCCAGGGTCCAGCGATGTCGGCAGGGGACGCCGAGAACCCGCTCGGTTCTCGGCAGCTGCCGCCGCCATCCTAGGTGAGAGAATCAGGAAGTGAAGCGTTGCGGCTTCACTTCCCGGTTCCCTACTGCGCATGCGCGAGTCGCGCTGCGCGTCCAAAGTGGTCCCCGCTCTCTGCTGGGAGCTGTGTGTTCCCAGCAGACAGCGCGGTGGGGACGGGAAGAGGCATAGACTCCCATGGGAGTCTTTGCCGGAAGTGGGTGCAAATACCTGTCTTAGACAGGTATCTGCACCCCCCTCCCCCCTGAAAGGTGCCAAATGTGACACCGGAGGGGGGGAGGGTTCCGAAAAGCGGAAGTTCCATTTTTGTGTGGAACTCCGCTTTAAGTAAAGGTATCCCATGTGTGAGACAGTGAGCCTAACCAAAGTGCTTAACAAAGCGCAGAAGAACTCACACCGAGGTAGGCCTTTCATGTGACCCTTGCTTAGCACCCAACAAGGAGGGAAACATGGAGAATGTGACGACCACCCCATGACCCTACCCCTACACTTTGTGCCCAACGTGGGGCTATGCCTACTGCATACACCTGAAGACCACCTCTAAAGGAACCATGACAAAAGTTAGCTAGTTATAACTTGTCCAGACTTGCCTAACAATACTCCACGTCATGTCCTGATTGGCAGATATCCTGATAAGGGGCGTATATAGCAACAGGACCCAGAATGACGCTAAGAAGCTCCATGTACATTGCTACCAGCCACTGTGGCCAGCCACCAGCTATCATGGAAACAAATCCTGACTATCATCAACACCAGGGAACTATACCTACCAGCTTATGGGTTTACCTTCTGTCGTTCGGGCACCTGGGAAGAGTTTCGAGCCCTCTGCCCAACCTGCAAGAGACTCCTGGCCATCTTCTCCAGTTGGACTCGCTGTCATGTCTGTGGAGTAACACTATTCCAGCACATGCTGGAGGAAAAGCACAGCGGTGAAATCGGGTCAGAGGACAAGCTATCAGGGATGGCCTCCCCCACAGCTTCTGGGGTTGAGCAGCCACCCTGCAACACATCTATGGATTCTGTTCCCCTTCAGGAAGAATGGTGGAGTTCCTGTAAGCTCCTGCTGGATGAGCTGCCACCCCCTCCGGTTCAAGAAACACCAACACCGGATCGGCCAGGCAGCACCAGTGTCCCCCTCTGCACCCCAACTCCGCTCCCAGATATAAAAATTCCTCTTTTGTTGGACCACCTAATGAGACCCCAATGGTCTTACAAGCTATGTGCTCCTGAGACCGGCCCAAGGGGATCCCATGGGATAGCCTGAACGTGGATGAGGAGCTACTACCGTCTCTGGAGCCCTGCATACTGCATCCTCGCCCCCCTTTTCCTGACTCAGCACTGGTGGAGAGAACGGGGTCCAAGTACCTTCGCCCACCAGACGTCTACCTGCCACAGGGTTGGGCACACTTCCAAGCTAGAATCATGTGGCTAGCCCACCTCCAACGCTACATGGAGTGTATTCCCGTATGTTCCCGAGCAGCTGGAGAATAAGAGACCCTAATTGTACAGCAAAGCTTTTTGGAAGAAACTTAATGTACCAGAGAACCTTCAGGCAACAAAATTAATATCAAGGCAGAGTTCCATTGCCTATACGGGTTTTACAATACGGGATATGTCTGACCCTGTTCACCATCACTTCTTATGGGAAATTTTACAATTTAACAGAAAATCTTCCAATGGGAAACTGGTTCTGGTGACAGCTCTAATTCCCTGGAGGCTTTTCATCCTCTTTTAAATGAGACATCATTGAGTGCTCTGCTATCGTGAATGACAAGATATAAGATGGGCATTTTGTTACTTCCTGTTGTTGTCTCCAAGACAGGAAGTTAAGAAATATCTCCCCAATGGGATACAAAATAAAAAGGAAATATATGACAATTTGGCTTTAGATACACTTTATATCTTTTACATATTACATATTTTACATATAGTACCTTTTGGTTTATGGCCTTTCAGCACACTCACAGATAGAAAATAATTAAATTACATTAAATTTAAAATGAATTTAAATTCAATGCAAGGCTAGGCTCACACCTGTACAGGTTGCGCTTGATATGTTTTCTCGATACGTTTTGCATTTTTAATGTGTTTAGCGTTTTTTGGAGGTGTTTGTTGTCATGCAGGTGAAACAAGCAAAACTCAGTAGAAACGCATCAAAATGTTATATATCAACCACTTGCTTCCTGGCCACTTATACCCTCTTCCTGCCCAGACCAATTTTCAGCACTCTCACACTTTGAATGACAATTGCGCGGTCATGCAGCACTGTACCCATATGAAATTTGTATCAAATTTTTCACACAAATAGAGCTTTCTTTTGGTGGTATTTAATCACCCCTGGGTTTTTTGATTTTTTTTTGCTAAACAAACAAAAAAAGACCCAACATTTTGACAAGAAAACAAAACGTTTTTCATATTTTGTAATAAAATTTTGCAAATAGATAATTTTTTTCCTTCACTTATGGGCACTGATGAGGTGGCACTGATGGGCACTGACATACCTCCCAACATTTTGAGATAGGAATGAGGGACACCTACTAACAAACGTATATAGGCATAGGACACGCCCCCTGCCACACCCCCTTAAAGGAGAATTAACCCAAAAAAAAAAGGTTAATCGAATCCAGAAGGGCTTTTTTTACCACTACTATTCCTTTATATTGGCTTTTAAAATGCAAATGCAGCAATTTAGACATTGGATGAAAGGTTTAGCACTGGGAAACACTTTTTGAAAGATAAAAAGTGCATTTTATATACAACTATATAGATCAGACCAAAATGAGGGATAAATGAGGAGGAATGAGGAACAGAGGGACATTGCTCAAAATCAGAGACAGTCCCTCAAAATCAGGGACAGTTGGGAGCCATGGGCACTGATGAGTGGCGCGGAGAGGTGGCACTGATAGGCGTCACTGATGATGAGGCAGTGATGGGCACTGATTGGCAGCACTGATGGGCACTGATAGGTGGCACTGGTGGGCACTGATTATCAGTACTGGTGGGCACTAAAGGGACTGATGTCCCTCAAACAGAAGCTGGTAAATGACTTTCTTCCTTTCTTCACGCTGACAGCGTGAGGGGAGAAAAAAAGCCGATAACTGGCTTCTGTTTACTTCTGCGATCATCTGTCATTGGCTGACAGCTGATCACGTGGTAAAGAGCCGCTGTGATTGGCCCTTTACTCCGATCGGTGATCAGCCGAGTCCCAAAATCTTAGCGATCACAGAGCGTGCCGTCCGTGCGCCCCAGGGGGCGTGCATATAGCAAGAACGGGAGGACGTCCATGTATGCCCTCCCAGCATTTTAAGCCCACTCTGAAGCCGTCTTTTGGCTACAGCACAGGCGCCAAGGGGTTATAGTCTATGGAACCAAAAACGCAACCTGCTGTGGGCAAAAAAGTCCCTGTTGGAAACGCACAGATGTGAACGTGACCCATGGGAGATACTGTTAGGCTCAGTTCACACCTATGCAGGTGGCTGTGGGTGCGGGAAAAAGCAACTCCCTCACTGAAAACTCGCTGCTGAGAAAACGTGCAGGGCCGCCATTAATTCAGAATGACACCCCCATGCATGAAAAAAAACACAGTGCGTTTGCGGGTGCAGGAACTGCAGGGAAATTGCATGTCTAGAATGCGATTTGCCTGCGGGCCACATTTTGAAAAAGGTGCATGCACCTTCTTCTGCGGGAAATGCAGGCACGGCAGCCTATTCAAATGAATGGGCTGCCATGACTGAGCAAACGCGGCCCACACACACACACGCATAGGTGTGAACTGAGCCTTTAAATGGACTGTAGTGCACTTCTGCAAAACTCAAAACGCACTGCAAAACGCATAGGTGCGAACCTAGCTTTAAATTATATTAATAGAATTGCATTTAAAATTAAATTACATTTTTTATTAAAAAATTAAATCTTTTACATATAGCAACTTTTTGGTTTATGGTCCCTCAGCACACTACAGATAGGAAATTGCACAAGGCAAAGAAATAGTTATGCAACAACCCCTCCGGTTCGGAAGTCCGATTGTTCTGTGGGTATGGAACAGAGAATCGAATAACGCATTGTGTACATGGCTAAAAAAAAAAAAAATCATAGAATAATGTCAGAGCGGTGAGAAAGGAAACTCCCCGGGGCTGGGGTGATAAAACACCATACAAGTGTGTCAGTGGGAAACTGGTGAGCAGCCCGGCGCCTCCACTCATACAATAACCCAACCGAGAACCTGATACTGAGAATCTGCGCCGGGCGGGATGAATGGGCTTGTCCTCATTTGACAGATCAGCCGGGGACAAAGGCTGAAGTACTATGAATATAAAATATAACAAAACAGAAATAGCAGAGCCAGCATACATGACAGGAGGAGCCCTGGTAGCTGGGTGTGACGGGGAGATCCGGGGTAAAGACGATACAACGCGAACAATAACGCAGGATTATGGGTAGAAAGAGAAACTGGAAATTCATTTAAATTTGGTTTATTGTAGCTGTAAACCCAATCACTAAATCTAACATAAGCATAATGCTAATTAGTGCCCTCCTGTACTGCTAATCAGTGCCCATCAGTGCTGCCAATCAGTGCCCATCACTGCCTCATCATCAGTGTCACTTATCAGTGCTGCCTACCAGTGCCCATCAGTGCTGCCTATCAGTGCCACCTCTCCGTGCCACCTATCAGTTCCACCCATCAGTGCCTCCGTATCAGTGCCTACCAGTGCCACCTCATCAGTGCCGCCTATCAGTGCCACCTATCAGTTCCACCCATCAGTGCCTCCGTATGAGTGCCTACTAGTGCCACCTCATCAGTGCCACCTATCAGTGGCCACCTCATCAGTGTCCATCAGTGAAGGAAAATAATTATCTGTTTGCAAAATTTTATAACAAAATATGAAAAACGCTTTATTTTCTTTTCAAAATTTTCGGTCTTTTTTTTTTTGTTTGTTTAACAAGAAAAACAAAAACCCAGTGGTGATTAAATACCACCAAAAGAAAGCTCTATTTGTGTGAAAAAATGTATACAAATTTCATATGGGTACAGTGTTACATGACCGCGCAATTGTCATTCAAAGTGTGAGAGTGCTGAAAGCTGAAAATTGGTCTGGGCGGGAAGGGGGTATAAGTGGCCAGTAAGCAAGGGGTTAATATGATGTTTTGATGCGTTTGTACTGAGTTTTTGCTTGTTTCACCTGCATGACAACAAACACCTCCCAAAAACGCGAAACACATTTAAAAACGCAAAACGTATAGAAAAAAACGTATCAACTTGTATAGGTGTGAGCCTAGCCTTGCATTGAATTTAAATTAATTTTAAATTTAATGTCACTTAAAGCGGTTGTATACCTTTATTTTTAACTTTTACCTACAGGTAAGCCTATAATAAGGCTTACCTGTAGGTAAAAAAAATATCTCCTAAACCTGTAAGGTTTAGGAGATATTCCCCTCGCAATGAGCCGCTGACTGCAGCGGTGCATGCGCACATGCGATTCTCGGCTGACAGCCCGGCAAACTCCGGAGCTTGCCGGGCAGAAGTCTCCCGCGCGCATGCGCAGGAGTGACGACATCGCGGCTCCGGCCACTCACAGCGCCGGAGCCGCGATACCCGGAAGACACACCGAGGGGAGATGTCAGCTCCCTCGGCGTGGACCAGGTGAGATGCCGGCGCCTCGTTCTAAGGTAAGTATCTCATAATGAGCTAGTACGCGGTGCATACTAGCTCATTATGCCTTTTCCCTTGCAGGTGTAGCAAAAAAAAAAAAAGACAGCAGGTATACAACCGCTTTAATTATTTTCTATCTGTGAGTGTGTTGAAAGACCATAAACCAAAAAGGTACTATATGTAAAAGATTTAACGTGTATCTAAAGCCAAAATGTCATATAATTCCTTTTTATGCTGTGTCCCATTGGGAAGATTTTTCTTAACTTCCTGTCTTGGAGAGACAACAGGAAGTAACAAAATTTCCATCTTATATCATGTCATTCAGGATCACAGAGCACTTCTATGACTGGTTTCCTCAATGATGTCTCATTTGACACAGGATGAAAAGCCTCCAGTGAATTAGAAGCAGATCTGTCACCAGAACAAGTTGGCCAATGGAAGATTTTCTGTTAAATTGTAAAATTTCCCATGAAATAGTGAGGGTGAACCTGCCCAACAGGATGAGACATATACTGTATGTGTCTTCCCGTATTGTAAAACCTGTATAGGCAATGGAAACCGTCCTATGGATGAAGGTACTAAGGCCCCGTTCTCTCCACCAAAACTGAGTCAGGAGAAGGGGGACGAGGCTCCAGAGACGGTGGTAGCTCCTCATCTATGTTTAGGCTATCCCATGGGATCCCCTTGGGCCACTCATAGGAGTGCATAGCTTGTAAGACCATTAAGGTCTCATCAGGTGGTCCAACAAAAGAGGAATTTTTATATCTGGGAACAGGGGGGTGCAGAGGGGCGACACTGGTGCTGCCCGGCCGAACCGGTGTTGGTGTTCCTTGAACCGGAGGGGGTGGCAGCTCATCCAGCAGGAGCTTGCGGGAACTCCACCGTTCTTCCTGAAGGGGTACAGGATCCGTAGATGTGTTTCAGGGTGGCTGCTCAACCCCAGAAGCTGTGGGGGAGGCCATCCCTGATAGCTTGTCACAGTTGGGCTTTAGGATCTTCACCAGAGGCGTGGAGGTAGATGCTTCTCCGGCAATGGAATCATTCCTGGGCAGTTCTTCTGGCCCGATTTCACAGCTGGGCTCTTCCTCCAGCATGTGCTGGAAAAGTGTTACTCCACAGACATGACAGTGAGTCCAACTGGAGAAGATGGCCAGGAGTACTCTTCCCAGGTGCCCGAATGGCAGAAGGTAAACTCATAAGCTGGTAGGTATAGTTCCCTGGTGTCGATGATAGTCAGGATTTGTTTCCATGATAGCTGGTGGCTGGCCATAGTGGCTGGTAGCAATTTACATGGAGCTTCTTAGCGTCATTCTGGGTCCAGTTGCTATATATGACCCTTATCAGGATATCCGCCAATCAGGAGATGGAGCCTCATGCAGAAGCCAATCAGAAAGCAGATGTGCAGTTCAAGTGGAGTATTGCTGGGCAAGCCTGAACAAGTTCTAACCAGCTAACTTTTTTCATGGTCCCTTGAGAGGTGGTCTTAAGGTGTATGCAGTAGGCATAGCCCCACGTTGGGCACCAAGTGTAGGGGTAGGGTCATGGGGTGGTCATCACATCCTCCATGTTTCCCTCCTCGTTGGGCGCTAAGCAAGGGTCACATGAAAGGCCTGCCCTGGGGTGAGTTCTTCTGCGCTACGTTAAGCACTTTGGTTAGGCTCACCGTCTCACACATGGGTTACCTTTACTTGAGCAACCCACTGAACTCTAATAAACTCTCCTGATGTTACTGTACATCACCACAGTCACTTGTGGATTAGGAAGGGCCATGCAAAGCCAATGTCCTCTCCACCTGTCTAGCATATCACCGCTACCTCAATCCCAGTAACGGTATGGGGTCCCGTCATGCACCTAGCCCGGACTCCATGCGTGCACTTCACCTAACTCTTTATCTTCCGTAAATGTGTACAGGCTGAGGGCTTTGGCATTGCAGGTCTGCTCTTGTTGCTATGGGAGACGGATCGCTGCTGAAGGAGTGCCGACAACATCCCCCTCACTGCAAGAGGCTATCCCACCTGTTACATGTACAGGCTTATGACAAGCTGCTAGAGAAACCTTGGTTACCCTTGGTAAACCACTGTATTTTCAAACTGTATGCACTCTTGGACCATTTTTTATACCCCAATGTGTTTAGTGACCAGAGCTGTAGCTATATGTACCAGTTACTTGCATTACACCCCTTTAGTAACCAGGCAGAGGCAAAGTATCAAAAGTTTTACGTGAAAAAAAATTAACATGGTGCCCTCCCTCGTTCAGCCCACTTATGCATCATAGCCTTAAACTTTGAGACTCTGTTCGCTACTCGGGTAACCTCGTGTCTCCCTTTCTGCCACTCCTCCATCTTTTTAATAACCCCTTGTTCCCCCTGGGCCTTGATCAACTGAGCTCCTTCTCTTGGTGGTCCACCCATGGCTTCACAGAGGTCCGACATTTTCTCTTGTCCCGTATTTTTTCCTCCTGGTCTTCCTTCCAGGAACCCATGAGGCGCCCTTGTTGCAATTCTATCGCTACGCTCAACTAAGCCACCGGGTCTCTTCATTGAGACGCAACTCCGTTTATCCTTTCCCAAAAACATTTTTTGAACTCCTTTGCCTTCATTCCCCTGGTGCCCCCGGAGCTATCTTGAAAATCTACTCTTCTCTAAACACTATAGACATGCCCGGGGCCACGTCTTATAAGTTGGGAACAGGACTTGGAGACATCTATTGAACCGGAGGACTGGAACAAGGCTTGGTCCTCTGTGGCTAAATGCTCCTTCAACACGGCTACATTAGAAGCTGCATACAAAGTTCTTCTACGGTGGTACTGAGTCCCAGCCCAGATAGCGACCACTAACCCTTCCTATAATGACCAGTGGTTTAGAGGGTGGGGCCAACGAGGCGATGTAGTACACATTTGGTGGGCCTGTCCTCGCCTCATAGGGTTTGGTTCAGGGTGTTTGGACTCATATTTTTTCATATACCCATACATAGAGATGCTAAATTTGCCTTGTTACACTGCCCGATTCAGGGCTTGTTTTCTTACCAAGAGAAACTGGCAACTTATTTGTTTATTGCGTCCAAACGGTTGATAGCAAGAGCTTGGAAGAGGCCCTCTGTTCCGTTTGCTATAGTGAAGAGCACTCTAACTGATCTCATGATCAATGAGAAAATGTTGAGTATTTTAAATGACTTTCACTGTAAATTCCTTAAAGTATGGTCACCTTGGTGGACCTATGCTCTTCCCACTTTGCACCTGAGCAGTCTGGGCCTCTTCTGAGAATGGTCTTGTCACTTTCCCCTCCTGCAGGACCCCCCCCCCCTTCCTTTCTCTCTATTCTGGTCTGTACTTCCTTGACTCTTTTCTTCTTTCTCTCTTTCTTCTTTTGCAATTGAGACCATACCTATGACCGCCCTTGGTCTCTTTTGTTCTAGGGTGTCCCTGGATCCTCGGATTTGGGGCTCACCTCTTATTGACTAGTGGCCACCATTGCTTTATTTCAAATCCTTTTTTTTTTTAGTACCTCTCTGCCGAAAGTTCACCCCGACTTGTGACGGGGGTATTCTTTGGACCAATATACACATTTCACTCTGCTGTGATCCAGTGCACCTGCATCTTGGGCCCTAGTTAGTCGGCCCTTATGCTCTGGTACTTTATAAGGACCTATGGGGTGCCCCATAAAGTCGCTCAGTTGACAGCCAATACCTATAAAGTTGTTTGATTGTTATGCTCACTGAATTATGCCCCTACATGGGTGAACGTTTGTCAAGATGTTATAATTATTTCAATAAAAATTATAGTACCAGAAAAAATTGACACGATGTCAAAGACAAACGACAGTCCAAAATAAAGTGCAAACTTTTCCCTAACATCCCTAGTCCCTTACTTAGGCTGCCCCAGCATACCTGCAGAGGAAAGAGTCCATCTCTGGCAAAGTCCATACTTGGCGTGTTCAAGAGGGACTCCAAGCCCCAGCAATCCTCCTGGGAATGAAATCAATAGGTTGGACCCAGAGAAGTCTGCCAAAAGAAAACCAGGGAACACAATTAACTCTTAGCTTTCCAGCTGGGGCAGCGTTAACTATATATTGCCTACATGCAATCATTATGTATCACTATGTATGCAATCACTATGTATCATTATCCAAATACTATGTATCGCTATGTATCCAATCACTATGTATCACTGTGAATCATAATGTATCATTATATATACAATTACTACGTATCATTATGTAGCCAATCACTACGTATATCTATGTATCACTATGTACCATTATGTATCACTATGTACCATTATGTATCACTATTTATCATTATTTATCCAATCACTATGTTCCATTATGTATCATTATGTATCATTTTGTATCCAATCACTATGTATTACTATGTATCATTATATAGTACTCAGTTTGTTGACGTTCCTGGCCACCATCTGCCAGAATATGTCAGCTGAGATCCCGGTAGTGCTCAGAGCAAAGCGCTTCCAGAGTTACAACTCAGAGGGAGGATTGCTGATCCACCCTAAATGCCATTCGGTCATTTGTGTACTGCTGAAAAATGTGTTCGTTTTTTTTTCTTGGGTCATTTGTTATGATCGCAATTCCTAAATTCGTAAATTTGAAAATTAGAAAATAAGAAAGAAAATCCGAAAATTCTAAAGAACTATAATCCGAAAATTCAAAATAATAACTAACTAATAATAACTATTAAATTGTAGTTATTGGAATTTCTATTTCAAATTTGGCTGTTAGTGAACATAACGAGAACAAATTTATCCAAAGTTACGAACTATCTGAAATAACGAATGCCGCATCTAAACAAATGGAACTGAATGAATTAATAATAAATAATAGTAAAAAAAGTTTTTATTATTATTATTGTTATTATTGTTATTTATTATTATTAATTCGTTACGTTCCATTCGTTTAGATACGGCATTCATTATTTCGGATCATTCGTAACTTCTGATAAATTTGTATTTGTTACGTTCACTAACCGCCAAATTTGAAAGGAAATTCCAATACCTATAATTTAATAGTTAGTTATTAATAGTTAGTTATTATTTCAGATTTTTGAATTCTCAGGTTTTCGGATTTTCGAATTTACGAATATTCTGAAAAATTAGTTAAACGGGTTTTCGTTAATGCCGATGTTTCCAAATTAAAGAATTTGTCGAAATTCCTAAAACGACTTCAGGACGAAACAAATATTTTAAATTCCTGGCTCTAACCCCTAGCCTAACTCCGGCCAGAAATTTAATGTTAAAATGGTAACCCTGCGGAATGCTTGGGTTTAACCATTTTAAATTTCCCGCTCAAGGCTAACACCATGGAGGTTATAAGACCTGTTCTATAGCTCCAGTCCAGTGACTTTGCTGGGGCTTAGATGATGTCATCACTCTGCTGCAGGCAGGGGGAAACATTTCCTCAGTCTCCTCTCCTCCAGTGATCAGATTGCAACATTGAAAGTTTGTAGCAAATCACAAGGTGAGAGGCTGTAGGTGGGGCTGATCTTTTGCAAACATTTGTTAACACAGCCAAGAACTGCACAAGCACCAGGATTTACACATCTCTGAGCAGACATCCCAGTCCAGGAAGTAGATGGCGACCTTGGACGATGCCTGAACAGAGATGGTGCTGTCCTTTTGGAGAAAGATGCAGATGAAGGCATTTTCAGGGGAGTACTGTGATCTCTGTGAGAGGTTAGAAGGTACTATTAGCCGCTTGCCGCCCGCCCACCTGTCAAATGATGGAGGGGCGGTGCGGGTCTCATTCTGGGACGACATCATAAGACGTTGTCCCAGAAAGGCCGCTCTCGCGCGCCCTCGGGGGTGCGCAGCGATCATGGCCGGTCACATGTGAACAAAGAGATGCCGGTAATCGGCTGTCATCGCCTCACACTGACAGAGTGTCTGATGAGGAGAGGCGATCAGCGGCATCTCCTCGCAGGGGACATCCAGACATGTAATCAGGGTACTGATCATCAGTGCCCTTATTGCAGTACAATGCCACCAGTGCCAGCAATCAGTGCCCACCAGTGCCAGCAATCAGTGCCCACCAGTGCCGGTAATCAGTGTCCACCAGTGCCAGTAATCGGTGTCCACCAGTGCCAGTAATCAGTGCCCACAAGTGCCACCAATCAGTGCCCATTAGTGATGCCAGTCAGTGCTGGCTATCAGTGCCGCCTATCAGTAATGCCCATCATTGCTGCCCATCAGTGCCCATCAGTACCGCCTATTCGTGCCGCCTATTAGTGCCCACCAGTGCCACCTACTAGTACCCACCAGGGCCACCCATCAGTGCCGCCTATCAGTGCTCATCAGTGCCACCTATCAATGCCCATAAGTTCGGCATATTAGTGCCTCCTCATCAGTGCCCATAAGGGCTGCTTCATCAGTGCCCATCAGTGCAGCCTATCAGTGCCCATCAGTGAAGGAGAAAAATTACTTATTTACAACATTTATTGACAGAAACTAAGAAAAACTTGTTTTTTTTTTAAATTTTCTGTCTTTTTTTTTTTTTAATCGTAAAAAAAAAAAAAAAACAGCAGTGATTAAATACCACCAAAAGAAAGCTCTATTTGTGTGAAGAACATTATAAAAATGTCATATGGTTACAGTGTTGCATGACCGCGCAATTGTCATTCAAAGTGTGACAGCGCTGAAAGCAGGAAAATTGGTCTGGGCAAGAAGGGGGTGAAAGTGCCCGGTGGGCAAGTGGTTAAAAGGCATACACTTCTATGGAAACGATTTATGATGCTGGGTCTACTTTAACTAACACTCTTTACTGCAGACTGAATGTAATGACGCACAATGATTAATTATCACCTTTTTTGATGGTTTTGAACCGTTTTTCCAGAAATAAGTGAACGGTGTTATTTCCGAAGCCTTGTGATTCTGCTCCTGAACTGATTATTGTCGGGGATCTGCTTGTGTTTAACATTCTGGCACCGGCAGTTGTTATTGAAAATCCCCTCTACCATCATCGCCGACTCAGGAAAATGCTAATAGAGCACCGGGCCTTTCTGTTTTCATCCTGGATTTACTCCATGAAACCAGAAGAACGTTCTCCTGTCAAACTTTCTGAACCTGATGAATATGTATGCCAGCGCAGAGAAAATAAAGCCAAACTCGCTTCAATCAAGCCATGCTCGCCGAAGATGTATGTATACATTTCCTACGCATGGAAATTTCCAGGGCGTAGCGGCACGGCTTGTCAGATTCCAGGACAAGCCAGAGATTAATTTATCTTTGCAGAATATGGGAAATGTTAAATAAGTAAGCAAACCGGAGTGGGCAAACTTTGTGGTGAAAACCGGAAAACCGCCTTGTCCTGGGATTACGTCATGATTGTCAGAGCCCCGAACGGGGGAAATATACAAATCCATCCATTGCAAATCCAGCTGTAGAGGGTTGGCAACATTGTCCTGTTATTTATTGACTGTAGTGAATGTGCTTACATGTATGATCCAGGAGTGAACTATAATTTATCGGGCCCCACTGGAAAAACTTTGATGGGCCCCCCTAGCAACTTCTCTGACACCTGGCAATATCAATTAGGGCAATAGCTTAATACAACCATTGTCAACCAGAGTTCCATGAAGCCAGGCCCTGACTGGCCATAGGGCACACTGGGCACTTGCCCGGTGGGCCAGGGCCACCGGGCCACTTGCGCTGGCAGGAGCGGCCTGTTGGTGACTGGGCCACCCAGCAGGAGGTGGGCGGCAGCCCCGATCGCTGCTCGCCTCCTGTCTGCGGCCATGCCTGTGTCTCCTCCCCCCGGTGTAGCGTGAAGACCTGTATCTTCTGTAGCAACTGCATATGCTTAGGATTGAGGCAAAGCAGGCCGAGCGCCAAGTTGCACCCAAAGCGGTAACTGAACTCAGTTAACTCCTTACACGCCAAATGGTCGACGGGGGCACAGGCACAACACAAGCTTGGGCACCTTAACAGCCAAGTGGGGACACAGTCACGTGCCATCATTATTAACAGTGGGGATACCATACTTGCCAACAGTCCCGATTTTCCCGGGACAATCTCGAAAATTGGACCCTCGTTCCGATCTGAGCACGTCGCGATAAAAATCCAGATTTTTTTGCTTTTGTCCTGGGAATCTGGACTTTTTTTGGCACCGACCGCTGCAGCTTCTGGCTACGAAAACATGGCCGCAGATCTCCTTCCGGCTAGCAGGTTTCTTACCCCGTGTTTTCATTGGAGAGGCCTTTGATCCATGCAGCTAATCGGCTTCTCTCTTCAGTGTACAAGTAGACAATTCGCTTGTACACTGAAGTCAGTTAGCTGCATGGATCAAAGGCCCCTAACCTCTCCACTGAACACACAGGGAGAGAGACCTGCCAAGCTCGACCTCCACGACGGAGAGCTGTGATCAAATCATGCAGGAGGTACTCTACTGGGGGCACCTGTGATGTAAGGAGGGACTCTGCTTGGGGCACCTGTGATATAAGGAGGGACTCTGCTGTGGGGTACCTGTGATATAAGGAGGGACTCTGCTGGGGGCAACTGTGATGTAAGGAGGGACTCTGCTGGGGGGCACCTGTGATGTAAGGAGGGACTCTACCGGGGGGCACCTGTGATGTAAGGAGGGACTCTGCTTGGGTCACCTGTGATATAAGGAGGGACTTTGCTGGGGGCACCTGTGATATAAGAAGGGACTCTACTGGGGGCACCTGTGATATAAGGAGGGACTCTGCTAGGGAAACCTGATGGCATCTGGTGGCAGGGCACGTGGCAAGTGACACGCTCAGGGCTTCCACTGATTCTGCATTATTCTGGTGTGGACTGGTTTCGTGGGTGTCCCGTCCCCGGCCGCCCCCACACTGGAATGCCTGGGCTTGTTTATTGTCTGGGCCTGCATGGATCCCTAGGGTTCCTCTAGAACAGGGGTGTCAAACTGGCGGCCCTCCAGCTGTAGCTGAACTACAAATCTCATCATGCCTCTGCCTGTGGGAGTCATGCTTGTAGCTGTCAGTCTTGCAATGCCTCATGGGACTTGTAGTTCCGCAACAGCTGGAGGGCTGCCAGTTTGACACCTGTGCTCTAGAAGTTGCTAGGGGTTCATTGAGCTATGACTGATTAACGATTCATTTGATGGTGCCAACATAGTTCTGGGGCCAAGGGCATGACACCAATTATTATTTTAGCTGTCTCCCCACTGATCACCAACCTGAGGTACATTTTTATCATTGATCCATGATGAATAGTTTCTAACAGGAATCCTGAATATTCTTTTAAAGGTTCCTCTGGTGTAAAAAGGCTGAGAAAGCTGCTTTACTGGATCTTAACATAAAGTTTAATGATGACGTCATCTCAGCCTGGGTGAAGCCAATGGCGATAGCAAGAAAGCAAAAGGCATCCAACACATTTCGGGCCCACGGGTCTGGAATATAAAAGTAAGAATTTCTCTGGGCACTATTTTAAGGTTTATTGGTGTAAGGAAATACAATACCTTTCAGGGGCTACAAGAGTGGAAGATAGAGAAGAAATTGCTCTGATCATGAATTTAAGGTGTATTGGTAGAAGGATATGCCACTGATTGTTCAGCTGTTGACAGCAAAAAAATACAAAGAGCTTACAATGTGTTTCGGGGGGCCAAAAGTGTGGAAGATAAAGAAGAAATTCCTCCAACCACTATTTTTTTTTAACAATAGAAGTTTATTGGTATATAAACAAAGCAAAAAAAATACAGAACATAAGACCCAATGGGTCACAAAGATACATTGAAGTTCTCAATACCTTATATTAAGTGCAATTGAAGGCAGAAGGCATAGTGGTGTAGTGGATAGCACTTTAGCCTAGCAGTAAGAAGGGTCGCTGGTTCGAATCCCAACCACGACACTACCTGCCTGGAGTTTGCATGTTCTCCCTGGACCTGTGTGGGTTTCCTCTGGGTACTCCGGTTTCCTCCCACACTCCAAAGACATGTTGGTAGGTTAACTGGATCCTGTCTAAATTGTCCGTAGTATGTATGAATGTGAGTTAGGGACATTAGATTGTAAGCTCCTTGAGGGTAGGGACTGATGTGAATGTACAATATATATGTAAAGCGCTGCGTAAATTGACGGAGCTATATAAGTACCTAAAATTAAAAATAGATAAAAAAAGGGGAGTACATGGCACCTCATGGAGATACAAATGAGCTCAGATCCAACCACTGGTTTCAGGCTTATTGGTAGAAGGATGTGCCACTGAGTGTTTAACTTGTGACAGCAAGATAAGCATTGGGCATCCAATATATTTTGCGGGCCACAAAATGCCCCTTTTTCAAGGCTGAATGAAATAGCAAAGATATAGATGGACTCAAAAGTTCCCCTTAACAAACTGATCTGCAGGCAGGGGATACTTGGGGAGAGCCCCTTGCTAATTTTCCCGTGAACACTCGAACTGACCGCTTTTCTCTGCCTTTGGATCAGTTTTTTTTGAGCACTTTTGAGTCCATCTAAGCCAGCTAATCTCAACCAGGGTTCCACGAAACCCTAAGGTTCCTCCAGATTTTGCTATGGGTTCCTTGAGCTGAGGCCAATTAACCTCCCATATTATGGTGTCTGCATAGCTCCAGGTCCAAAGCCACTCGGCAAAGCCAGCAGCATCACATCAATTATCTTTTTAGTGGTCTGTAGGGCTGACCACCATTGTGAGGATTGTGTTTATCCTATCAATGTATGAGGATTTTTTTTTTTTACCCCGATTGTGCCCTATTGCTGGTGTCATTAGGAGAAACTGTGCCCCATCGTTAGTGTCAGTGGAAGGAGTTGTGCCGCATCATTGCTGTCATTGGCCCCAATTGTTGGTGTCATAGGGAGGAATTGTGCCCCATTGTTGGTGTCACTGGGAAGAATTGTGCCTCATCATTGGTATCAGTGGGAGGAATAGTGTCCCAACGTTGGTGCCATTGGGAGGAATAGTGCCCCATCATTGGTGTCAGTGGGAGGAATTGTGACCCATCATTGGTGTCAGTGGGAGGAATTGTGACCCATCATTGGTGTCAGTGGGAGGAATTGTGACCCATTGTTGGTGTCAGTGGCAGGAATTGTGACCCATTGTTGGTGTTAGTGGGAGGAATAGCGCCCCAACGTTAGTGCCATTGGGAGGAATTGTGCATCTTCACTGGTCTCAGTGGAAGGGGTCGAATTTTGCCTCATTGTTGATATCAGTAAAAGGAGGGAGGATGAAATAATGCTCCGAGACCCTGCTAAGAGCAAGCAACGGGCCACATCCGGCCCCTGGGTCGCAGTTTGGAGACCACTGACATAGAACATTCTACATCTCTTATGGCTGCATTTCTCAACTTTTTTTTTTCATTCATGGCAGCCTTTGAGAATTGCAAAAACTTGAGGCACCCCGGGCTAAAAATGGGGTACCCCATCACACCAGAAGCTCCCCCTTCCATGTCAGAGTCCTCAGCCCTGCACTTTTTTTCATATCAGATTCCTCACTTACCCCCTTCACATCCAAGCCACCAACCCCACCCTTTCACGTCAGAGTCCTCAGTTACCCCCCCCCCCCCCTTCATATGAGAGTCTCCAATCGAACACCCTTTTTCACATTAGAATCCTCAGTCCACAATGCCCTTTCACATCAGAGTCCTTGCCCCCCCCCCCCCTCCCCATTCACATCAGAGTCCAGAGACCTCCTCCCATTTTCACAAGAGAGTTCCACCTCCCAATCTTCACCACAGTGTGGCTGTGGTACCATATTAGTGGGAGGGAGGTGTAGCAGTATTAACGAAAGTGGACTTCTGTCCCCTTCTGAATGCTAGGGCTGCCCTGGTTTAGCACCATGCGTTTTCATGGTTCTGATGGCCTACAGCATGGAAATGCCTGATGCTGTGCAAAAATACCAGATGCAGTGCAGCACCCCTGATAAGATGAGACAGCACAGCATTCTTTTCTACGCCAGTCCTCTGGATTATACGACTGCGATTTTTTTTTTTCTCTGGTCTGCCACCGAAAAGGCCAAAGCAGCGTTTTAACAGGTGTGACGTGTTGAGAAAGCTGCGAGCAACGAGCAGAATTGAGGGAACGCGCTCCTCGTCTTCCTTCATACATGTGTTATCAATATCCGCCTTGATGGTACACAGTGTCTGTCCAAAACACAGAGAAACTTTTTCCATTCTGCTGGAGTCACAGAGCTGACATTCCGTCCTCCTCCTGTGTGGTCCTGATTAATTTGGGCCCGTTGTTTAGATGCGAGCCCCTGTGGAATGCTGAGTTGTCAACTGTGCCTTATTTCCAGGGCCGGTCCCCAGCTTTTCCACATTAGTCCCTGGAAATTCCCCTCCTTTTCAGAGATGGACTGGAAGATCTTGTATATATTTTATATATATATACACAGTGCCTTGAAAAAGTATTCACACCCCTTGAAATTTTCCACATTTTGTTATGTTACAACCAAACATGTAAATGTATTTTATTGGAATTTTATGTGATAGACCAACACAAAGGGGCACATAATTGTGAAGTGGAAGGAAAATGATAAATGGTTTTCCAAATTTTTTACAAATAAATATGTGAAAAGTGTGGGGGGTACATTTGTATGGCGCCCCCCGGAGTCAATACTTTGTAGAACCGCCTTTCACTGCAATTACAGCTGCAAGTCTTTTTGGGGATGTCTCTACCAGCTTTGCACATCTAGAGAGGGACATTTTTGCCCATTCTTCTTTGCAAAATAGCTCAAGCTCTGTCAGATTGGATGGAGAGCATCTGTGAACAACAATTTTCAAGTCTTGCCACAGATTCTCAATTGGATTTAGGTCTGGACTTTGACTGGGCCATTCTAACACATGAATATGCTTTGATCTAAACCATTCCATTGTAGCTCTGGCTGTATGTTTAGGGTCGTTGTCGTGCTGGAAGGTGAACCTCCCCCCCAGTCTCAAGATTGCCCTGTATTTGGCTCCATCCATCTTCCCATCAACTCTGACCAGCTTCCCTGTCCCTGCTGAAGAAAAGCATCCCCACAACATGATACTGCCACCACCACCATGTTTCACAGTGGGGATGGTGTGTTCAGGGTGATGTGCAGTGTTAGTTTTCCACCACACATAGCGTTTTGCTTATAGGCCAAAAAGTTCAATTTTGGTCTCATCTGACCAGAGCACCTTCTTCCACATGTTTGCTGTGTCCTCCACATGGCTTCTCGCAAACTGCAAATGGGACTTCTTACGGCTTTGTTTCAACAATGTCTTTCTTCTTGCCACTCTTCCATAAAGGCCAGATTTGTGGAGAACACGACTAATCTCAATTGGATTTAGGTCTGGACTTTGACTGGGCCATCCTAACACATGAATATGCTTTGATCTAAACCATTCCATTGTAGCTCTGGCTGTATGTTTAGGGTCGTTGTCCTGCTGGAAGGTGAACCTCCGCCCCAGTCTCAAGTCTTTTGCAGACTCAAATGCCGCGTACAGACGATCGGACATTCCGACAACAAAATCCTGGATTTATTTCCGACGGATGTTGGCTCAAACTTGTCTTGCATACACACGGTCGCACAAATGTTGTCGGAAATTCCGATCGGCAAGAACGCGGTGATGTACAACACGTACGACGAGCTGAGAAAAATGAAGTTCAATAGCCAGTGCGGCTCTTCTGCTTGATTCCGAGCATGCGTGGAATTTTGTGCATCGGAACTGTGTACACACGATCGGAATTTACGACAACGGATTTTGTTGTCGGAAAATTTGAGATCGAGCTCTCAAATTTTTGTTGTCGGAAATTCTGACAACAAATGTCCGATGGAGCCTACACACGGTCGGAATTTCCAACAGCAAGCTCACATCGAACATTTGTTGTCGGAAATTCCGACCGTGAGTACGCGGCATAACAGGTTTTCTTGTAAGATTGTCCTGTATTTAACTCCATCCATTTTCCCATCAACTCTGACCAGCTTCCCTGTCCCTGCTGAAGAAAAGCATCCCCACAACATGATGCTGCCACCACCATGGTGTGTTCAGGGTGATGTGCAGTGTTAGTTCTCCACCACACATAGCGTTTTGCTTTTAGGCCAAAAAGTTAAATTTTGGTCTCATCTGACCAGATCACCTTCTTCCACATGTTTGCTGTGTCCCCCACATTGCTTCTCGCAAACTGCAAACAGGACTTCTTATGGATTTCTTTCACCAATGTCTTTCTTCTTGTCACTCTTCCATAAAGGTCAGATTTGTGGAGAACACGACTAATAGTTGTCCTGTGGACAGATTCTCCCACCTGAGCTGTGGATCTCTGCAGCTCCTCCAGAGTTACCATGGACCTCTTGGCTGCTTCTCTGATGAATGCTCTCCTTGCCCGGCTGGTCAGTTTAGGTGGACGGCCATGTCTTGGTAGGTTTGCAGTTGTGCCATACTCTTTCCATTTTCGGATGATGGATTGAACAGAGCTCCGTGAGATGTTCAAAGCTTGGGATATTTTTTTTATTACCCAACCCTGCTTTAAACTTTTCCACAACTTTATCCCTGACCTGTCTGGTGTGTTTCTTTGGCCTTCATGATGCTGTTTGTTCACTAAGGTTCTCTAACAAACCCCTGAGGGTTTCACAGAACAGCTGTATTTATACTGAGATTAAATTACACACGGGTGGACTCTATTTACTAATTAGGTGACTTCTGAAGGCAATTGGGTCCACTAGATTGTAGTTAGGGGTATCAGAGTAAAGGGGGCGGATAAACCCCACACTTTTCACGTATTTATTTGTAAAAAATGTTGAAAACCATTTATCATTTTAATTCCACTTCACAATTATGGGCCACTTTGTGTTGGTCTATCACATACAATCCCAATAAAATACATTTACGTTGTTGGTTGTAACATGACAAAATGTGGAAAATTTTAAGGGGTATGAATACTTTTTAAACCACAGTTTTGTCACATTAAGGGGCTATTTTATCAGCCATTTGTATCTATGCCCATCCATTCCCGAGCTTTACACAGCTCTGCCACACAGCATAGCCCTGTCAGATGCAGAGGGGACCCAATCTTTCTCCAAGGTCAGGTTCACATATGTGCGGTCGCCAGGGGCGGCTCATCCCTTAGGTGCCGCCCACGTTATCCTCCCCGCCCCTTGTATGCAGTGGATAGATTTATGCATATCTATCCACAGATGCCGCCCCCTATTCATGTGTCTGGCCCCTTTTGGGTCACTTGGCATATGAATTACAGCGGCCATGGTTTTTTTTGAAGAACCTGCTTAGAGCCGTAGGCCAGTGATGGCGAACCTTCGCACCCCAAATGTTTTGGAACTACATTTCCCATGATGCTCCACTACACTGCAATATGCATGAGCATCATGGGAAATGTAGTTCCAAAACATCTGGGGTGCCAAGGTTCTCCATCACTGTCATAGGCTTCAAAATGGGGTGAACTCGGGACGCAGAGCATTGTCCACCCAGGTGTGTTGCAACAGCGAATGAAAATTTGCTGTTGCAACACTGATCCTCCTTCCGGCCAATCGGGAAGCAGGTATGAAAAGTGTTTCCCGATTGGCCAAAACGTCAGGCGATCCTATTGGATGCCTAGCGCTGGGAGTAGGAGAGAGGAGACACTGCGGAAGCTGCTCCAGGAGAGGACACCGGAGCAGCTTTCCCCGAGCCCGCCACGCTCTCACTGCCCACATCCAGGGTACGGACAACAGGTGGTGGTGAGGGGGCTAGGTTTGTTAGTGCCATGGGGGGGGGGGGGGGGGTTAGTGCCGCTCCACCAGCGGCCTGGGGGGGTTGTTTGCCCCCCAAAAAAACCCCACCAGCTTGGGGTCCGGTGCGTCCCTGTTCACCAGTTCAGGTGCGCCCCGGACCTATGTGAACTGGCTCCATTGCAAGCTGGGCACTCGCCTGTCATGCGCATTGGATGCGGGGAAAACACACATCCAATTCGCACATATGTGAACCCGGCCTTACTCTTGGGCCCCTTTCACACTGGCTTTCTGATCAGGTCCACCTGTCAGTTTTTCAGGCGGACCTGATCAGACACTCCATTCACTCCTATGGAGCGGCGGATGTCAGCGGTAATATGTCCGCTGACACCCGCTGCTAACCGATCTGATCCTGTCCGTGAAATCCAGACAGATGGTGACCCTATTTTCCATCTGTCTGGTGGATCGTATGGGATGGGATCTGATGAAAACGGACAGGCGGTCCATTTTTATCCGATCTCCCCATAGAGGAGAGGGGGGCTCTGATCTTCCCATAGAGGAGAGCGGGGCTCTTTTCTCCCCATAGAGGAGAGCGTGGCTCTGATCTCCCCATAGAGGAGAGCGTGGCTCTGATCTCCCCATAGAGGAGAGCGTGGCTCTGATCTCCCCATAGAGGAGAGCGGGGCTTTGATCTCCCCATAGAGGGGTCTCCCCATACGCTCAAATCTATGGGGAGATCAGAGTCCCACTCTCCTCTATAGGGGGATCAGAGCCATGTTCTCCTCTATGGGGAGATCAGAGCCACGCTCTATCTATGGGGAGATTAGAACCACGCTCTCCTCTATGGGGGGGATCAGAGCCACACTCTCCTCTATGGGGAGATCAGAGCCACGTTCTCCTCTATGGAGAGATCAGAGCCACGTTCTCCTCTATGGAGAGATCAGAGCCACGTTCTCCTCTATGGAGAGATCAGAGCCACGTTCTCCTCTATGGAGAGATCAGAGCCATGTTCTCCTCTATGGGGAGATCAGAGCCCCGCTCTCCTCTATGGGGAGATCAGAGCCCCACTCTCCTCTATGGGGGGATCAGAGCCACACTCTCCTCTATGGGGAGATCAGAGCCACATTCTCTATGGGGAGATCAGAGCCACGCTCGAATCTATGGGGAGATCAGAGTCACACTCTCCTCTATGGGGAGATCAGAGCCACGCTTTCCTCTATGGGGAGATCAGAGCCACGTTCTCTATGGGGAGATCAGAGCCACGCTCGAATCTATGGGGAGATCAGAGTCCCACTCTCCTCTATGGGGAGATCAGAGCCACGCACTCCTCTATGGGGAGATCAGAGCCACGCTCTACTCTATGGGGAGATCAGAGCCCCGCTCTCCTCTATGGGGAGATCAGAGCCCCGCTCTCCTCTATGGGGAGATCAGAGCCACGCTCTCCTCTATGGGGAGATCAGAGCCACGCTCTTCCCTATGGGGAGATCAGAGCCACGTTCTCTATGGGGAGATCAGAGCCACGCTCGAATCTATGGGGAGATCAGAGTCCCACTCTCCTCTATGGGGAGATCAGAGCCACGCTCTCCTCTATGGGGGGATCAGAGCCACGCTCTCCTCTATGGGGAGATCATAGCCAAGCTCTCCTCTATGGGGAGATCAGAGCCACGCTCTCCTCTATGGGGAGATCAGAGCCCCGCTCTCCTCTGTGGGGAGATCAGAGCCACGCTCTCCTCTATGGGGAGATCAGAGCCACGCTCTCCTCTATGGGGAGATCAGAGCCACGTTCTCTATGGGGAGATCAGAGCCACGCTCGAATCTATGGGGAGATCGGAGTTCCACTCTCCTCTATAGGGAGATCAGGGCCACGCTCTCCTCTATGGGGAGATCAGAGCCACGCTCTCCTCTATGGGGAGATCAGAGCCCCGCTCTCCTCTATGGGGAGATCAGAGCCACGCTCTCCTCTATGGGGAGATCAGAGCCACGTTCTCTATGGGGAGATCAGAGCCACGCTCAAATCTATGGGGAGATCAGAGTCCCACTCTCCTCTATGGGGAGATCAGAGCCACGCTCTCCTCTATGGGGAGATCAGAGCCCCGCTCTCCTCTATGGGGAGATCAGAGCCCCGCTCTCCTCTATGGGGAGATCAGAGCCCCGCTCTCCTCTATGGGGAGATCAGAGCCACGCTCTTCCCTATGGGGAGATCAGAGCCACGTTCTCTATGGGGAGATCAGAGCCACGCTCGAATCTATGGGGAGATCAGAGTCCCACTCTCCTCTATGGGGAGATCAGAGCCACGCTCTCCTCTATGGGGAGATCAGAGCCACGCTCTCCTCTATGGGGAGATCAGAGCCACGCTTTCCTCTATGGGGAGATCAGAGCCACGCTCTCCTCTATGGGGAGATCAGAGCCACGCTCTCCTCTATGGGGAGATCAGAGCCACGCTCTCCTCTATGGGGAGATCAGAGCCACGTTCTCTATGGGGAGATCAGAGCCACGCTCGAATCTATGGGGAGATCAGAGTCCCGCTCTCCTCTATGGGGAGATCAGAGCCACGCTCTCCTCTATGGGGAGATCAGAGCCACGCTCTCCTCTATGGGGAGATCAGAGCCACGCTCTCCTCTATGGGGAGATCAGAGCCACGCTTTCCTCTATGGGGAGATCAGAGCCACGCTCCCCTCTATGGGGAGATCAGAACCACGCTCCCCTCTATAGGGAGATCAGAGCCACGCTCCCCTCTATAGGGAGATCAGAGCCACGCTCTCCTCTATGGGGAGATCAGAGCCACGCTCTCCTCTATGGGGAGATCAGAGCCCCACTCTCCTCTATGGGGAGATCAGAGCCCCGCTCTCCTCTATGGGGAGACCAGATCAATGGCTCTCCTCTATGGGGAGATCAGAGCCCCACTCTCCTCTATGGGGAGATCAGAGCCCCACTCTCCTCTATGGGGAGATCAGAGCCACGCTCTCCTCTATGGGGATCAGAGCCACGGGGCTCTGATCGGTTGGTCTCAGCACAGTGAGTGGACACAGACCTGTCATCCGCCTGCTCAGCGGAGATCAGCGAATTGATCCCCGCTGAGCAAAGCAGAGTCCGCTAAGTGGACAAGCCCATGTGAAAGGACCCTTGCAGATCTTGTCTCTCCCCCAGTCTGTGATTGGGCAGTAGCAAGCAATAGACTGATAAGGTAATCTCTCTTATCACTCTGCTGTCTCCTCCTATCAGCGTTTCCTTTGTTATCACCTGAGCACTGCAACACAACGGATTGGCTCCTTGTGTGGATTCTCCTTCCCCCCGGTCGGAGCTCAGTACAGGGATTAGCATGCATTTCATATGGACAAAAATATTGCATGTCTGATTTTGTTTACCATTTTGGTTTACTGACACCCCATTTATTTAAATGGGCTGACTAACGCAGCGCGCATGCGTCAACTTAACACACCTGAAATGACAGATGTGGATGGGCCCTAAATGTTTTAAAGGATGCCTAGACTGAAGTACGTGGGCTGTCATTGCAGCTTTTGAAAGGGAAATGTTCAATTTTTTTTAAAAACGTGATGTCTTGTTGTTAAACCCTGAACCAACCCAGATAACAAGGATAACTTGTCACATATTTATGGCAGTGTTGAATTGTAAGTCTTGTTAACTTGCTGCACATTTTCACTGGCAAGTTGTACACTTGCTGAGCACTTGAAGCACAAGTTCTAGTTGACTTTTTTCCAATGAGTAGCAAATCTGCTTGGCAAGTCTCTAGCAAGAGCAAAGTTGCAGTGGTGAGTCTACAGCAAAAGCTCTGCAAGTCTACAGCAAAAAAATTCAGCCACAGTGACCCCCTCTGGTGGGATGACTATTGCACAACATAATGTAACCAGAACTTGCAGCAGTGGTGGATGGTGGTTTTATCTTTGGGGGGGAGGGGGAGACAGCTGGAACATCAAGGCCCCGCACTAACCCCATCTAGGAAGCGGGGGGGGGTAGAAAAGCATGTCCAGCGGCTTTCTTGCTCCTCCTGTGGTGTGGATCACGGCACCTTCCACCGTGCATCCCCCTCCTTGGCCTCCAATAGGATCATCTGACCTTTCAGCCAACCGGGAAATGGGTATGTGACCCGTGCTTCCTAATTGGCGGTGAGACGATTCAGTGTTAGAAAAGCAAATATTCATGTGCTTTTCTAACACACCTGGGTGGGCTCCAAGCACAATACTCCACCCTATTTTGAAGCCTATTGGAGCCTATGGCTCTAATCAGGTGCTTAAAAAAAACACCCCCGCCGCTGGAATTCATGCGGGGCCAGACACATGAATAGGGGTTGGCCACGGCAACCATGGATAGAATCTATGCTGAATGCTATGCATGCAGGGCCGGTGCTACCACTAGGCAAACTAGGCAGCCGCCTAGGACGCACTACTTCCTAGGGCACCCGGCCACTAATATTCCTACTCTCTTCTCTCTGCAGCAAGCAACTAAGTCTCAGTATCAGCAGGCAGCCGCTGCTTCGTTCGCACATAGAGTCATAGTCGCAGCAGTCCCGACTCCCAAATGAATGGAAGTAAGCAAACATTCATTGATGGGCACAGGTAGGCTGCATTGATAGGCACTGTAGGCTGCATTGATGGGCGCTGGTAGGCTGCATTGATGGGCGCTGGTGAGGCTGCATTTGATGGGTGCTGGTGAGGCTGCATTTGATGGGCGCTGGTGAGGCTGCATTTGATGGGCGCTGGTGAGGCTGCATTTGATGGGCGCAGGTAGCTGCATTTGATGGGCACTGGTGAGGCTGCATTTGATGGGCGCTGGTGAGGCTGCATTTGATGGGCGCAGGTAGCTGCATTTGATGGGCACTGGTGAGGCTGCATTTTAGGGGGCACTTCATTGATGGGCACAGGTAGGCTGCATTGATAGGCACTGTAGGCTGCAATGATGGGCGCTGGTAGGCTGCATTGATGGGCACTGGTAGGCTGCAATGATGGGCGCTGGTGAGGCTGCATTTGATGGGCGCTGGTGAGGCTGCATTTCATGGGCGCTGGTGAGGCTGCATTTGATGGGCGCTGGTGAGGCTGCATTTGATGGGCGCTGGTGAGGCTGCATTTGATGGGCGCTGGTGAGGCTGCATTTGATGGGCACTCGTGAGGCTGCATTTTAGGGGGCACTTCATTGATGGGCACAGGTAGGCTGCATTGATAGGCACTGTAGGCTGCAATGATGGGCGCTGGTAGGCTGCATTGATGGGCACTGGTAGGCTGCAATGATGGGCGCTGGTGAGGCTGCATTTGATGGGCGCTGGTGAGGCTGCATTTGATGGGCGCTGGTGAGGCTGCATTTGATGGGTGCTGGTGAGGCTGCATTTGATGGGCGCTGGTGAGGCTGCATTTGATGGGCGCTGGTGAGGCTGCATTTGATGGGCGCTGGTGAGGCTGCATTTGATGGGCGCAGGTAGCTGCATTTGATGGGCACTGGTGAGGCTGCATTTGATGGGCGCTGGTGAGGCTGCATTTGATGGGCGCTGGTGAGGCTGCATTTGATGGGCGCAGGTAGCTGCATTTGATGGGCACTGGTGAGGCTGCATTTTAGGGGGCACTTCATTGATGGGCACAGGTAGGCTGCATTGATAGGCACTGTAGGCTGCAATGATGGGCGCTGGTAGGCTGCATTGATGGGCACTGGTAGGCTGCAATGATGGGCGCTGGTGAGGCTGCATTTGATGGGCGCTGGTGAGGCTGCATTTGATGGGCGCTGGTGAGGCTGCATTTGATGGGCGCTGGTGAGGCTGCATTTGATGGGCGCTGGTGAGGCTGCATTTGATGGGCACAGGTAGCTGCATTTGATGGGCACTGGTGAGGCTGCATTTTAGGGGGCACTTCATTGATGGGCACAGGTAGGCTGCATTGATGGGCGCTGGTAGGCTGCAATGATGGGCGCTGGTGAGACTGCATTTGATGGGTGCTGGTGAGGCTGCATTTGATGGGCGCTGGTGAGGCTGCATTTGATGGGCGCTGGTGAGGCTGCATTTGATGGGCGCTGGTGAGGCTGCATTTGATGGGCACTGGTAGGCTGCATTGATGGGCGCTGGTGAGACTGCATTTGATGGGTGCTGGTGAGGCTGCATTTGATGGGCGCTGGTGAGGCTGCATTTGATGGGCGCTGGTGAGGCTGCATTTGATGGGCGCTGGTGAGGCTGCATTTGATGGGCGCTGGTGAGGCTGCATTTGATGGGCGCTGGTGAGGCTGCATTTGATGGGCACTGGTGAGGCTGCATTTTAGGGGGCACTTCATTAAAAAGGTGAGGTATACATGGGCAGGGCAAAGGGGGTCGAGTCAGGGGTGGGTCCAGGGTGGGCGGCAAAATGAGGTCTCGCCTAGGGTGTCAAAAATCCTTCCACCACCCTGTATGCATGAATCTATCCATTAACCATATAGGGGGTGGCGTGGATAGAGGGGGCGGCGCCCTTAATGGATGGGCCGCCCCTGACTTGCAGCAGACTTGCAGAATGTTTGCAAAGGAAGTTGATCTGGAGTCATGCAATGCGGACTTACTGCAATTGTGCAACAAACTTGTGAAGCCCGGCAAGTCTAGCAATAGCTTAGCAAGTCATTTTCAAACTTGCAGCTCAATTGCTTGCTATGTGGAAACAAATGCACAAGAAAAAAATCTTATTATTTACAGACCTTCAAATTTACAGATGATACGTATCCGTCCAAAACTGATGAATCCCGGGCAAAAGATAAACATAAGCCAAATACTGTTTACATCATTAAGATAATGATAGCAAAAAGTCTTCTATCTCCAGCCATGGAGCCTCAGGCAAATGCCCTCTTGCACCCCGTCCTGTATAGAATCCCCTTTACATTATCGTTTTAAGCAGTAAAATCAGAGAGGATTGCATCAGGGCATGGAAATAATGACATTAGCATAGACTGCGACCTATTTTCTTCTTCCCCTTTAAATCAGCTCTAATGAGTGATGGGCCGGTTAATCTAATGAGGACGGACACTAATGGACCATTAGCCATATGCTAGTGAGTTTCTGGCTGTGCCGAGCCCTGGAGTGATTTGTTTTAAAAGGATCCACCTGAACAATCTGCACAAATGATTGCTAGTTCCTTTCTCTAAACTTCTTATCATCTTGTTTATTATTTGAGCGATGATGTCAGCGGGGTAACATGCCATTTAGATGAGGTTTATCGTAACATTTGGTCCTCCAGCTAGCTGGCAAAAAAAAAAAAAAACGATAGTTGAAGTTTTAATACTTAAACCCAAAAACAAAAATGTAATGTATTGCAGCTTACCCATTCTTAGATGTGGTGGCTGCATTCGTTTTCTTTTTTCCCACTTTATTTCCACCTGGTGATCCTACCAGTAACACACTTCCTGTCCTATTATGACAGTGATCACTCATTGTACTGTTTCTATGGAGGAGCGGGGTTGTTGCCCCGGGGCTGATTTACTAAAATTGGGGCGTGCAAAATCGGGTGCAGCTGTGCATGGTAGCCAATCAGCTTGTTCTATTAAGCTTTGACCAAAAAAAAAAAAAAACCTGGAAGCTCATTGGTTTCTATGCAGAACTGCACCAGAATTTTCACCCCCCAGTTTTAGTAAATCAACCCCCCTAGGACAGGAAGTGTGTTGAGACTACCCAGATAGCAAGAGTAACTTGCCACAAATTTGTGGCACTGTTGAATTGTAAGTCTGTTAACTTGCTGCACAATTTCACTGGCAAGTTGTACACTTGCAGAGCACTTGAAGCACAAGTTCTAGTTGACGCTTTTCCAATTTGTAGCAAATTTGCGTGGCAAGTCTCTAGCAAGAGCAAAGTTGCAGTGGTGAGTCTACAGCAAGAGCTCTGCAGGTGTACAGCATTAAAATTCAGCCACGGTGACCCCCTGTGGTGGGAGGAATATTGCACAACATAACTGAACCAGAACTTGCAGCAGACTTGTAGAATGTTTGCAAAGAAAGTTGATCTGGAGTCATGCAATGCGGACTTGCTGCAATTGTGCAACAAACCTGTGAAGCCCGGCAAGTCTAGCAATAGCTTAGCAAGTCATTTTCAAACTTGCAGCCCAATTGCTTGCTATCTGGGTACAGAACGCCTCCCCATTTTATCTTCTCCAAAACATAGGGTGAGGGCTTCTGTAGTCCTCAGAGATGCAGTAATTGAGAAGAATGTAATCATCACAGGCTGTGGAACATGTTGCATTTCATTTGGAAATGAAGGTCCCAGAGTCTGGAGGAGGAATGGAAAGGCACAGAATCCAAGTTGCATGGTCCAGTTGTTTCCACAGTCAGTGATGATTTGAGGGGCCGTGTCATCTGCTGGTGTTGGTCCTCCGTGTTATATCAAGTCCAAAGTCAGCATAGCCCTCTACCAGGAAATTCTAAAGCACTTCATGCTTCCCTCTACTGACCAGCTTCATCATTCCTCAGTTTTTTATGGTAGATATATAATATACAGTATCTCACAAAAGTAAGTACACCCCTCACATTTTTGTAAATTTTTTATTCTATCTTTTCATGTGACAACACTGAAGAAATGACACTTTGTTACAATGTAAAGTAGTGAGTGTACAGCTTGTATAACAGTGTAAATTTGCTGTCCCCTCAAAATAACTCAACACACAGCCATTATTGTCTAAACCACTGGCAACAAAAGTGAGTACACCCCTAAGTGAAAATGTCCAAATTGGGCCCAATTAGCCATTTTCCCTCCCCGATGTCATGTGACTCGTTAGTGTTACAAGGTCTCAGGTGTGAATGGGGAGCAGGTGTGTTAAATTTGGTGTTATCGCTCTCACTCTCTCATACTGGTCACTGGAAGTTCAACATGGCACCTCATGGCAAAGAACTCTCTGAGGATCTGAAAAAAAGAATTGTTGCTCTACATAAAGATGGCCTAGGCTATAAGAAGATTGCCAAGACCCTGAAACTGAGCTGAAGCACGGTGGCCAAGACCATACAGCGGTTTAACAGGACAGGTTGAGTACACGTGCATAGCGTCATATCCAGAGGTTGTCTTTGGGAAATAGACGTATGAGTGCTGCCAGCATTGCTGCAGAGGTTGAAGGGGTGGGGGGTCAGCCTGTCAGTGCTCAGACCATACGCCGCACACTGCATCAAATTGGTCTGCATGTCTGTTGTCCCAGAAGGAAGCCTCTTCCAAAGATGATGCACAAGAAATCCCACAAACAGTTTGCTGAAGACAATCAGACTAAGGACATGGATTACTGGAACCATGTCCTGTGGTCTGATGAGACCAAGATAAACTTATTTGGTTCAGATGGTGTCAAGCGTGTGTGGGGACAACCAGGTGAGGAGTACAAAGACAAGTGTGTCTTGTCTACAGTCAAGCATGGTGGTGGGAGTGTCATGGTCTGGGACTGCATGAGTGCTGCCGACACTGGGGAGCTACAGTTCATTGAGGGAACCATGAATGCCAACATGTACTGTGACATACTGAAGCAGAGCATGATCCCCTCTCTTCGGAGACTGGGCCGCAGGGCAGTATTCCAACATGATAACGACCCCAAACACACCTCCAAGATGACCACTGCCTTGCTAAAGAAGCTGAGGGTAAAGGTGATGGACTGGCCAAGCATGTCTCCAGACCTAAACCCTACTGATCATCTGTGGGGCATCCTCAATTGGAAGGTGGAGGAGGGCAAGATCTCTAACATCCACCAGCTCTGTGATGTCATCATGGAGGAGGGGAAGAGGACTCCAGTGACAACCTGTGAAGCTCTGGTGATCTCCATACCCAAGAGGGTTAAGGCAGTGCTGGAAAATAATGGTGGCCACACAAAATATTGACACTTTGGGCCCAATCTGGACATTTTCACTTAGGGGTGTACTCACTTTTGTTGCCAGTGGTTTAGACATTAATGGCTGTGTGTTGAGTTATTTTGAGGAGACAGCAAATTTACACTGTTATACAAGCTGTACACTCACTACTTTACATTGTAGACAAGTGTCATTTCTTCATTGTTGTCACATGAAAAGATAGAAGAAAATATTTATAAAAATGTGAGGGGTGTACTCACTTTTGTGAGATAGTGTGTGTGTGTATATATATATATATATATATATATATATATATATATATATATATATATATATTATGTAAGCTCTAACGAGCAGGGCCCTCTGATTCCTCCTGTATTGAATTGTATTGTACTGTCTGCCCTAATGTTGTAAAGCGCCGCGTAAACTGTCGGCGTTATATAAATCCTGTATAATAATAATAATTATATATATATATGTATATATATATATATATATATATATATATATATATATATATATATATATATATATATATATATATATATATATATTGTTATTGCAATTTTTTTAAATTAGCTTTTTGTATGCACTTTGTGTAACAAATTAGCCATCATAAAAAAAAAAAAATAACAATCTGTGCATATTTAAAATGTGATCTTTAGTTCCGCGACAGTTCTGAGTTTGAATTTCAGCCCTAAATAAGATCTTGCAATGCGGCACAACAGAGGCAATAGGCAGACAGTGACCATTTGTCTTTACATTGACGCGAAATTAAATCTGATGCTTTGGTTGCAAAACAGACCCAACAATCAATGCTAACATATTCACACATGTAAGGTACGTGTGAGTTGCGAATTTGATGCACTTGCATTATTAATAAATGTCACCCCCCCTAAATATGTTTCCAGGATTTTGTATCGCAATATAGAGCTTAGCCACTAGATGGCAGTGCAGACAGCTGAGAAGGGTGCAGATGAGAAGTGACAGGGGGTGGTGGGGGGGTGGGGGGGGGACAGTAATGCTGTATGACATCTCTATCACAGAGAGAGGCAATTCTGAGCAGTATTTGCAGGGATCAGTTTCCAGGGAAAATAATCAGAGCTGTTTTGTTTGCACGTAGTGTACACTCACAGCCCGCCGCTGCCTTCAATCTGCGCTGTAATACAAATAAGCTGTGAGCTGGTAAAAGTGGCGTTATTGGTCATGGCGGGTTCTGGCTTTCGCGCAGTAATTCATAGCGATGCTGCGCAGGTTTTATCCGCGTCTGGGATTCTTCAGCCGATGGAAACGACCTGCGGGAAATGTATAAAACCGTGTTATAGAAAACAGACAAGCCAGGGCCGGCGCGCCGGAATAAATATCCTGCGGTTCCCGGTAGCCTCATCCTATAAACCGCCGCGAGCTGCTGAGATTTCTAGGTTTTTAGCATCTTCCTACTAGACTGGAAGGAGTCATGTGACTGCATTCCTACCCAGAAGCACAATAAAAAGCCTGCTGAATCTAATTGCAATAGAATGTATCATTATTAGATTAAGGCTGGCCATACATTATACAATTTTCTTGTACAACTTTTCCTTTAGATTTACCAAAACCATATAATACGAGGTCAAACCTAAACACTTTTAATTTGTAGGCAATCAGACAGGCCCTTATACTACATAGTTGAAGGTAAATCTAAAGAAAATTAAATAAGAAAATTGTATGGTGTATGACCAGCTTAAGGCCCCATTCACACCTCAGCAGCTCCAAAACTCTGGAGGAGAAACAAAAAATCAATTATTCTCTATGGAGTTGGTTCACATCTCCACTCCAAGTCACCTGAAGCTCAAAAAAAAAGGTCTGGAGTTTTTTGGGGTTTTTTTGTAGCTCAAATCGGTAGATTGGTGCGTTTTTTGAAGCTTTTTTTGTTCCGTAGAAATGCACGGAAACTCCTGATTTTAGCGTGTCTTTTTGTGTTTTAGCGCGTTTTGTCACGCGTTTCTGAGCGTTTTTCTGCTCAAATGCAATCATGAAATAAAAATAAGTAATAAATAAATAAATAATGAAATAAAACACATAAATAAATAATTATAATCATAAAGAACTAAACAAAACATAAACAATAAATAAAAATAAATAAATAAATAAAAAATAAATAAAATAAAAAATAAAATAAATTAAAATAAATAAATAAAATAACCCTAACCCTAATATAGGGTTAGAACACTGGGCAAAACATTTTTTTTTCATTTTGGATAGGGCATGGGAGGGTTATAAGCCCTGTCAGATTTTTTTTTCTGTCTCATTGTGGAGATTTCCCTTCACTTCCTGTCCCATAGCCAAACAGGAAGTTAGAGGAACTTCCAGAAAATTAAGGGAATTCCTTGGGGACCCCCCAGTTCACCAAAACTAGTGTCCCCATTGGAAGATTTTCCCTCTATTACTTTCCAGGGGGCAACCCAAAATGTGGGATTTTCTTTTACTTTTACTTTCAATGATAATAGTAATAGTAATCAGGACAAATAGAGAGCATGAATCTCCCTAACGAGGGCACAGACTGCAATAAAAACTGACAGCGCCTCTAATTAATCTCCACTCTATCAAAAAAAAAAAAAAAAAATGTTGCCATTAGTTATACTTTAACCCTTAACCTAACAAAATAAATTATTAATAATACGTAAATAATAAATACAGTAATTAACCCCTAACCCCTTAGGGTTAAAAGTAAAAAAAAGTAATAAATAATAATAATAATAATAATAATAAGTAAATAATAAATGCATTAATTAACCCCTAACCCCTTAGGGTTAAAAGTAAAAAAAAGTAATAATAAATAATAATAATAATAATAATAATAAATAATAATAATAAGTAAATATTAAATACATTAATTAACCCCTTAGGGTTAAAAGTAAAAAAAAGTAATAATAAATAATAATAATAATAATAATAATAATAATAATTAATAATAATAAGTAAATAATAAATACATTAATTAACCCCTTAGGGTTAAAAGTAAAAAAAAAAAGTAATAATAAATAATAATAATAAATAAATAATGAATAAAAGTGAAAGAAAAGCTGAAAAACATAGCAACAAATGATGAAACTGATGATATTTTTCTCTATTGGCTAATTGAAAAAAAAAAAAGCCAAAGCTCAAAGCGCTTAAAAACGCTGTACAAAATGCCCATACAAGCACCTGAAAAAAAACGGCCGAAAAAAACTCTCAAAAATGCGATGCTCAGGTGTGAATGCAGCCTAAGCCCCGTTCCACACCTGAGCGCTTTTCTGCTTGAAGCTTTGTAGCTCTAAAACGCTCAACAAGCCAAATCCCATTCATTTCAAGGCCCCCGTTCACATCTGAGCGTTCTGTCGCCTGAAGCCAAAATGCCTGAAGCTCAAAAAAGCTTCATGAGCTTCTTTTGGCGGATTCCGCAGCGTTTTTGGCCCCCATAGACTTCAATAGAAGCGCCTGACCTTTTTTGTCGCTCGTTTTCTGCTCAAACCAGCAGCTCTCAACCCCTAATTTCCTCTCCCTCTCATCCCCCCTGGTGCTTTCTATTGGCTAAGCAAAAACACCCGAAGCTGTAAAACGCGTGTAATACACTTCGCTTTAATTTATTTTTTTAAAAACTCAAAAAAAGCTTAAACACCCGAAAAACACCAAAAAAATCGATACGCTCCGATGTGAAGGGCAGTTCTAGGAGCTGCGCTTGTCAACCAACATTCATCCCTTGGTGCCGGCTGAATGTAAATAGGCCCGCCTCTCGGTGGGTGGGCCTTGGCACCGAGCGGTCGTATATTTGCGTTAATTGGGGGTCAATGCAGCTGTGCCGGGAGCGCGCGCCCTGCACCCTCCTGGCGCAGTACCGGCGGCTAACTGGGAGCTTTCCCATCATGTGATAGCCGTGACAGCCAATCACAGCAGTCACATGATCATAAACCCCGGTCCGGCCTCCTGGCATCCTAAACCCCTTAACCCTAGGTTCACATCTTTGCGCATGGCTGCGAGAATTGCGGTGACTCCCACACTCGCAACCAGCCGCAGTAAAAACGCACTCCCATGCATGTGCAATCGCAGTGCGTGTGCGGGAACCGCAGGACAAGGGGTGGGCAAGAGGGACAGCTGCCCTGGGCGCAATGGTTTACTGTAGGGATGAGCATAGCTCCCAACTGTACCTGATTTCGAGGGACTGTCCCTGATTTGGAGCAATGTCCCTCTGTCCCTCATTCCTCCTCATTTGTCCCTCATTTTGATCTGATCTATATAGTTGTATATAAAATGCACTTTTTATCTATCAGACATGAGTTTCCCAGCGCTAAACCTTTCATCCAATTTCTAAATTGTTGCATTTGTACATTTCAAAACCAATATAAAGGAATAGTAGTGGTTAAAAAAAAGCTCCAGTGGGTTTAGCCACTTGCCGCCCGCCCACCGTCAAATGATGGAGGGACGGTGCGGCTCTCATTCTGGGTGGATGTCATATAACGGCGCACCCGAGTGGTCGCTCCCGTGCAGCTCTTTAACCACTTGCCGACCCGCCGTCGTCATTATACTGCGGCAAGGTCGGCTCTATTGTGCGAATCGCGGTAGGTGTACGTCAATAGATACAGTGGGCACGCGCTCGTGGCATCGGAGTCGGTGCGCGTGGCCGGCGGCCGCGATGTCCACTGGCCACCTGCGATCGCTTTCCCAGAGAGGCAGAACGGGGATCTGTCAATGTAAACAAGCAGATCCCCGTTCTGACAGGAGAGTACAGAGTGATCGTCTGTTCCTAGTGATCAGGAACAGCGATCTCTCTCCTCCTCCAGTCAGGCCCCACAGTTAGAAACACCTCCCTAGGGAACACACTTAACCCCTTGATCGCCCCCCTAGTGTTAACCTCTTCCCTGCCAGTGACATTTATACAGTAATCAGTGCATTTTATAGCACTGATCTCTGTATAAATGACAATGGTCCCAAAAAAGTGTCAAACGTGTCCGATCTGTCTGCCGCAATGTTGCAGTCCTGCTAAAAATCGCAGATCGCCGCCATTACTAGTAAAAAAAAAATAATGATAAAAATGCCATAAACCTATTCCATATTTTGTAGACGCTATAACTTTTGCGCAAACCAATCAATATATGCTTATTGCGATGTTTTTTTACCAAAAATATGCAGAAGAATACGTATCGGCCTAAACTGATGAAGAAATTCGTTTTTTTTAATTTTTTTTTTGGATTTGTAATTAGCAAAAAGTAAAATATATTTTTTTTTTTGTTTTGTTGTTTTATTTATTTATTTTTTTTAAAGCTCTACTTGGGGGGGAAAAAGAGGACATACATTTTTATGTTGGGTACAGCGTCGTACGACCGCGCAATTGTCAGTTAAAGCGACGCAGTGCCGTATCGCAAAAAATTACCTGGTCATTAAGGGGGCAAATCCTTCAGGGGCTGAAGTGGTTAACCATGTGATCAGCTGTGTCCAATCACAGCCGGTCACATGTAAATACAGGAAGTGCCGTTAATCGTCTCTCCTCGCCTCTCACTGACAGAGTGTGCGGCAAGGAGAGACGATCAGCGGCATCTCCTCACAGGGGAGAACAGGGCATGTAATCAGGGCACTGATCATCAGCGTCCTGATTACAGTAAAGCCCCAGAAGTGCCACCAATCAGTGCCCATTACTGGTGCCAGTCAGACTGGTGCTGACTTTTAGTGCCCATCAGTGCTGCCCATCGGTGCCACCCATTAGTGCCCATCAGTTCCGCTCATCAGTGCCCACCAGTGCCGCCTATCAATGTTCACTAGTGCCACCTATCAGTGCCCATCAGTGCGGCATAAAAGTGCCGCCTCCTCAGCCCACATCAGTGAAGGAGAAAAATTACTTATTTACAAAATTTACTGACAGAAACTAAGAAAACTTTTTTTTTTTTTTTTTTTTTTCAATTTTCATTTTTTTTTTGTAAAGAATAAAAACCCCAGGGGTGATTAATTACCACCAAACGAAAGCTCTGTTTGTGTGAAGAAAATTATAAAAAATTATTTTGGGTACAGCGTTGTATGATCGCGCAATTGTCATTCAAAGTGTGAGAGCGCTGAAAGCTGAAAAGGGGGTGAAAGTGCCCGGTATTGAGGTGGTTAACTAATCTTTTTTTTTTTTTTGGTATAATTCTCCTTTAAGGGGGCGTGGCAGGGGGTGTGTCCTATGCCTTTATACTTTTGTTAATAGGTGTCCCTTGTTCCCATCTCAGAAAGTTGGGAGATGTGGGGGTGGGGGTGATGGTGCCTTCCTTGTGTCACAAGGATGACAGTGACAGTGATTTTGACAAGCGAGTGACCACTGAGTGTAGGATCCCCTAAGCTTGCACAACGAGGGAGGGGGGGGGGGCGTGGTTTGGAATCTTTGCCCCGGGCACTGGATGACCTTGTCCCGGTACCTGAGTGGGTATCACCCTCTTGCAGTCCTTGTACAGCAGGGCTGCAGTGTTGTAGGAAGAAGCAGCAAATCAGTTCATGTGCTGACAAAAAGCACGCTGATAGGATGAGAGAGCAGAGTGACAGAGAGAGATGAGCTCTCTGCATGCACATGCAAGCCGTGTAAGCACCTGAGTGTATATCGCCTTCTTGCAGTCACTGTACAGC